>NW_022983137.1:0-300000 GCF_011762595.2 Tursiops truncatus
AGTACAATGAACATGTGTGTTTGTGTGTTTATGCATGCTGATAGAGGCTATGCATTGAGTCACAGTGATCCGTTAGTGTCTGTGAGGGTTTGTTGGAATAGTCTGTGCAAAGAGTCCCAGTGAGCCATCTCTGTGTATGTGTTTCTCTGCAGGTATGGATGGTGCATTGAGTCACAGTGAGTCATGTGCTTCTGTGTGTGTGTGTGTGTGTGTCAAAGTGTGCTGCTTTAGGCTGTGTGTTGTGTCACAGTGAGTCCTGTGTGTGTTGTGTTGGTATAGAGTGTGAAATGAGTCACGGCCATGTGTGTTTGTTTGTGCATGAAGCTACGGGCTGTGCATTGATTCATAGTGAGCTGTGTATGTGGTGTGTGTGCCGGTATAGGCGGAATTCAGTCACAGTGAGCTCTTTGTGTGAGCATGTGCTGGTATAGTTTGAGCATTGAGTCACAGTGTGCTTGTGAATTCTTGTGCCTGTGTAAGATGTACAGTGAGTTACAGTGAGCCGTGTGTGTCTGTGGCAGTGTGTGTATGTGTGTGCTTATATAGGTGGCACACTGAGTCACAGTGAGCTCTGTGTGTGTGCATGCATGTGTTCTGTTATAAGCTGTGCATTGAGTCACAATGAAAGTGTGTTTGTGTGTTTATGCATGCAGATATAGGCTGTGCATTTGTGTCACAGTGATCCGTTAGTGTCTGGGAGGGTTTCTTGGTATAGGCTCTGCACAGTCCCAGTGAGCTATCACTTTGTATGGGTTTATCTGCAGGTATGGACTGTGCATAAGTCACTGTGAGTCTTGTGCTTCTGTGTGTGCGTGTGTGTGTGTGTCAAAGTATGCTGGTTAGGCAGCGTGTTGTGTCACACTGAGCCATGTTTTTGTTGTTTTGGTATAGACTGTGAACTGAGTCACAGCCATGTGTCTGTACTTGTGCATGAAGGTACTGGCTGTGCATTGATTCACAGTGTGCTGTGTATGTATGTGTGCCAGTATAGACAATCAATTCAGTCACAGTGAGCTGTTTGCATATGCTGGTATAGTTTGAGCATTGAGTCACAGTGTTGTTGTGAGTTTGTTTTGCGGTACAAGATTTACACAGAGATAGAGTGAGCCGTGTCTGTCTGTGGCTCTGTGTGTATGTGTGTGCTTATATAGGTCGCACAGTGAGTCACAGTGAGCTTTCAGTGTGGGTGTGATGCTGCTATAGACTATGAACTGACTATGAGCCATGAGTGTGAGTGTGTGTGTGTGTGTGTGTGCTGTTAGGTAATGTGCATTGAGTCAGAGTGAGCTCTGTGTGTGTTTTGAATACCTCTGGGCTGGCATAGGCTGAGCATTGAGTCACAGTGTGGTGTGTGTGTGAGTGTGCAAGTGTGTGCAAGTATAGGCTGGGCATTGAAGCACAATGAGCTGTGTGTGTTTGTGTGCGTGCTGATATAGGCTGCACATTCAGTCACAGTGAGCCGTGTGTGTATGTGAGTGTGCTGTAGAAGCTGCACACTGATTAACAGTGAGGTGTGTATGAGTGGTGTGTGTGCTGTTACATACTGGGCATTCAGTCACAGGTTGCTGTGTGTGTGTGTGCATGCATGTGTCTTTTATAGGCTGTGCTTGATTCACATTGAACTGTGAGTGTGGGTGTGTGGGTGTCTGCTGGTATACGTTTGCATTGTTTCACAATGAGCTGTGTGTGTGTGTGTGTGTTCTGGTATAAGATGTACACTGAGATACAGTGAAACGTGCATGTGTGTGGCTGTGTGTGTGTGCGTGCTGTAGAGGGGACTGCGCATTGTGTAAACTGAGCCATGTGTTTCTGTGTGTCACTCTGTAGACTGTGCCTTGTGTCTGTGTGTGTGCATGCATGTGTGCTGGTATAGGCTATGCATTGATTCACATTGAGATAGTGGTGTGGTTGTGCGTGTTGTGTGGCTATATGTTTTGCATTGATCACTGTGAGCTGTGTGTGTGTGAGTGTGCATGTGTGTGAACATATAGTCTGGACATTGAGTCACAGTGAGGTATGTGTGTCTGTTCAGGTGTAGACTGGGCATTGAGTCTCAGCTTTGTATGTCTGTGTGTGTGTGCTGAGATAGGCTGTGCATTGAGTCACAGTGACATGTGTGTCAGTGTCTGTGTGAGTGTGTAACAGTATAGCTTGTGTATTCAGACACAGTGAGGTTTGAGTGTGAGTGTGTGTGTGCTGTTAGAGACTGTGGATTGAGTATCAGTGAGCCATGTTTTTTTTTGTGTGTGTGCATGCATGTATTCTGTTATAAGCTGTGCACTGAGTCACATGGCCGTATTGTGTGTGTGTGTGTATGCTTGTTGATATAGGCTATGCATTGAGTTACAGTGATCCGTTAGTGTCTGTGAGGTTTGTGGTATAGGCTGTGCACAGGGTCCCAGTGAGCCATCTGTGTGTGGTGTCTGTGCAAATATGGACAGTGCATTGAGTCACAGTGAGTCATGTGTGTCTCTGGGTGTGTGTGTCCACATGTGCTGTTTTCAGTTGCGTGTTGTGTCACAGTAAGCCATGTGTGAGTGTGTGCAGGTATAGACTGTGAAACTGAGTCACGGCCATGCTGTGTGTATGCATGCAGACATAGGCTATGCATTGACTCATAGTGAGCTGTTTATGTGTGTGTGATGGTATAGGCTGTCAATTGAGTCACAGTGAGCTGTTTGCATGTGCATGTGCTGATATAGTTTGAGCATTGAGTCACAATGGTTGTGAGATTCTTTTGCGGTACAAGATGTACACCGAGTTACAGTGAGCCTTGGGTGTCTGTGGCTGTGTGTGTATGTGTGTGCCTATATAGGTGGTGCAGTGTGTCACAGTGAGCTGTGAATGTGGGTGTGATGCTAGTATAGACTGTGAACTGAGTCACAGTGAACCGATGTGTGTGTGTGTGTGTGTGTTGCTTCAAGTTAATGTGCATTGAGTCACAGTGAGCTCTGTTTGTGTTTGTGAACACCTCTGGGCTGGTATAGGCTGAGCATTGAGTCACAGTGAGGTGTTGTGTGAGTGTGTGTGTGTGTGCAAGTAGAGGCTGGGTATTGAATCACAGTGAGCTGTGTGTTTTTGTGTGTGTGGTATAGGCTGCGCATTCAGTCACAGTGAGCCGTGTGTGTGTGTGAGTGTTCTTGTAGAGGCTGCACATTGAATCACAGTGAGGGTGTGTGTGATTGTGTGTGTGTATGCTGTTCGATTCTGCGCATTCTGTCACAGTTAACGGTGTGTGTGTGTGTGCATTTGTGTGTGATTTATAAGCTGTGCATTGATTCACATTGAACTGTGTGTGTGGGGTGTGCTGGTGTATGCTTTGCATTGTTTCACAGTCAGTGGGGTGTGTGTGTGTGTGTGTCTGTGTGTTGTGGTACAGGCTGAGCATTGTTCACAATGAAGTGTGTTTGTGTGAGTGTGCATGTGTCTGCATCTAAAGGCTGGCTATTAGTCACAGTGTGCCTTGTGTGTTTGTGTATGTTTCTGTACTGGTATAGGCTGTGCATTCATTCACAGTGAGGTGTGTTTGTGTGTGTGTCCTGGCGTAGGCTGTTTATTGGGTGACAGTGAGCCATGTGTGTGTGTGTGCTTGTAAAGTCTGTGAACTGAGTCATGGCCGTGTGTGTGCGTGTGAATGCTGATATAGATTTTGCATTGACACATAGTGAGCTACGTGTGTGTTTTGTGCTGGTATAGGCCATGCATTGAGTGTGAGTGAGCTGTTTTCATGTGTGAATGCTGGTATATTCTGAACATAGAGTCACAGTGTGTGTGTGTGTGTGTGTGTGTGTGTGTGTTCTGGTATAAGATGTACATTGAGGTAGAGTGAGCCGTGCATATATGTGGCTGTGTGTGTGGGTGTGTGTGTGTGCTGCTAGAGGCTGCGCATTGTGTAACACTGAGCCATGGGTTTCTGTGTGTCACTCTATAGACTGTGCATTGTGTTTGTGTGTGTGTATGCATGTGTGCTGTATAGGCTATGCATTGATTCACATTGAGTTAGTGTGTGGTTGTGCATGTTGTGCGGCTATAAGTTTTGCATTGATTCACTGTGAGCTGTGTGTGTGTGAGTGTGCATGTGTGTGAACATATAGGCTGGACATTTTGTCACAGTGAGGTGTGTGTGTGAGTTTGTGTTTGTGTGCACTGGTATAGGCCATGCACTGAGAACAGGGATATTTGTGTGTGTCTTTCAGGTTTATGCGGGCATTGAGTCACAGTGAGCGGTGTGTGTGAGTGTGTGTGAGTGTGCTGGTATAGGCTGTGCATTGAGTCAGTGAGCTGTGTGTGTGTGTGTCTCTTTTGGTGTCAGTGTGCATTGAATCACTGTGGTGTGTGTCTATGTGTGATGTTAGAGACTGTGAAATGAGTCACAGTGAGCCTTGTTTGTGTGTGTGCATGCATGTGTTCTATTCTTAGCTGTGCACTGAGTCACATGACCGTATTTTTGTGTGTGTATGCTTGCTGATATAAGCTATGCATGAGTCAAAGTCATCCGTTAGTGTCTGTGGAGGTTTGTTGGTATAGGCTGTGCACAGAGTGCCAGTGAGCTGTCTGTGTGTCTGTGCAAATATGGACAGTGCATTGAGTCACAGTGAGATGTGGTGTCTCTGGTGTGTGTGTCCACATGTGCTATTTTAGGCTACTTGTTGTGTCCCTGTAAGCGTGTGTGTGTGTGCTGGTATAGACTGGGAATTGAGTCACGGCATGTGTGTGTGTGTGTGCATGCAGATATAGGCTATGCATGACCAATAAGGAGCTGGGTGTGTGTGGTGTGTGTGCTGGTATAAGCAGTGAATTCTGTCACACTGATCTGTGTGCATGTGAGTGTGCTGGTATAGTCTGAGGATTGAATCACAGTGATCTGTGTGTGTGTGTGTGTCTCAGTTGTCAGCTTGATATTGAGTCACAGTGAGCCTTGTGTGTGTCTGTGTGTGCTGGTATAGGTGGTGTATTGAGTCACAGTGAGTTTTGTGTGTGTCTGTGTGTGCTGTTAGAGAGTGTGGATTGATTCACAGTGAGCCATATGTGTCTGTGTGCATGTATGTGTGTGTTATAAGCGTGCATTGAGTCACAATGAGCAGTGTGTTTGTGTGTTTATGCATGCAGTATAGCTGTGCATGTCACAGTGATCTAGTGTAGCTGTGAGTTGGTTGTATGTATGTGGTTTCAGTGAGCGTCTGTTGATGCATGCATGACTGGTGTGCATTTCACAGTGACGTTAGTCTGTGATTGTTGGTAGGCTGTGCATTCAGTGCCAGTCTCTGTGTATGTGTCCATCAGGTATGGACGTGTGTGTCACAGTGAGTCGTGTGCGTGTGTGTGTGTCAAAGTGCGTTTAGGTTGCGTGTTGTGTCACAGTGAGCCGTGTGTGTGTGTGTGCTTGTAAAGTCTGTGAACTGAGTCACGGCCATGTGTGTGTGTTTGTGCATGAAGGTACAGGCTGTGCATTGATTCATAGTGAGCGGTTTATGTGTTTGTGATGGTATAGGCCCTCAATTCAGTCACAGTGAGCTGTGTGTGAGCATGTGCTGGTATAGTTTGAGCATTGAGTCAGAGTGTGGTTGTGAGTTTCTTATGGCGGTACAAGATGTACACTCTATTACAGTGAGCCGTGAGAGTCTGTGGCTGTGTGTGTATGAGTGTGCATATACAGGCTGCACATTGAGTGACAGTGAGCTGTGAGTGTGGGTTTGATGCTTGTTTAGTCTGTGAAATGAGTCACAGTGAACTGTGTGTGTGTGTGGTGTGTGTGTGTGTGTGTGTGTGCTGCTAGGTAATGTGCCTTGAGTCACAGTGAGCTCTGTGTGTGTTTTGAATACCTCTGGGCAGGCATAGGCTGAGCATTGAGTCACAGTGAAGTGTGTGTGTGAATGTGCATGTGTGTGCAAGTATAGGCTGGGCATTGAATCACAGTGAGCTGTGTTTGTTTGTGTGTGTGCTGGTATAGGCTGCGCATTCAGTCACAGTGAGTCGTGTGTGTGTTTGAATGTTCTTGTAGAGGCTGCACATTGAATCACAGTGAGGTGTGTGTGTGTGATGTGTGTGATGTGTGTGTGCTGTTCCATACTGTGCATTCAGTCTCAGTTATCCATGTGTGTGTGTGTGTTCTTGCGTGTGTGCTTTTACAGGCTGTGCCTTGATTCACATTGAACTGTGTGTGTGTGTGTTGTTATATGCTTTCCATTGCTTCACAGTGAACTGTGTGTGTGTGTTTGTGTGTGCCAGTACAGCCAGAGCATTCTTTCACAGTGAGGTGTGTGTGTGTGACTGTGCATGTGTCTGCATGTAAAGGCTGGCAGTTAGTGACCATCTGTGGTGTGTGTTTGTATAAGTTTCTGTACTGGTATAGGCTGTGCATTCATTCACAGTGAGGTGCGTGTGTGTGTCTGTCCAGGTGTAGGCTGGTTTTTGAGTCACAGTGAGCCGTGTGTTTGTGTGTGCTTGTATACACTGTGAACTGAGTCATGGCCGTGTGTGTGTGGTGTGTGTGTGTGTGTGTGTGTGTGGGCATGCTGGTATAGGTTTGCATTGACACATAGTGAGCTGTGTGTGTGTGATGTTCTTGTATAGGCCATGCATTGAGTCAGAGTGAGCTGTTTTCATGTGTGCGTTCTGGTATATTCTGACCATTGAGTCACAGTGTGTGTGTGTGTGTGTGTGTTCTGGTATAAGATGAACATGAGATACAGTGAGCCGTGTTTTGTGTGCTGTGTGTGTGTGTGTCTGTTGGTAGAGGCTGCGCATTTTGTAACACTGCGCCATGTTTTTCTGGGTGTCACTCTATAGACTGCACATAGTGTCTGTGTGTGTGCATGCATGTGTGCCTGTATAGGCTATGCATTGATTCACATTGAGCTTTGTGTGTGGTTGTGCGTGCTGTGCAGCTATATGTTTTGCATTGATTCACACTGAGCTGTGTGTGTATGAGCGTGCATATGTGTGAACATATAGGCTGGGTATTGAGTCACAATGAGGTGTGTGTGTGAGTGTCTGTCTTTGTGCACTGGTATAAGCCATGCACAGAGCCACGGTGAGGTTTGTGTGTTTGTGTGTGTGTGTATGCTTGTTGATATAGGCTGTGCATTGAGTCACAGTGATCCGTAGTGTCTGTGAGGGTTTGTTGTTATAGGCTCTGCACAGGGTCCCAGTGAGCCAGCTGTGTGTGTGTGTCTGTGCAAATATGGACAGTGCATGAGTCACAGTGAGTCATGTGTGTCTCTGGTATAAGTGTGTCCACATGTGCTCTTTTTGGTTGTGGTTGTGTCACACTAAGTTTTGTGTGAGTGTGTGATGGTATAGGCAGTGAACTGAGTCACAGCCATGTGTCTGTGTGTGTGTGCATGCATGTATAGGCTATGCGTGACTCACAGTGAGCTGTGTGTGTGTGTGTGCTGGTATAGGCTGTGAATTCAGTCACACTAATCTGTGTGCATGTGAGTGTGCTGGTATAGTCTGAGCATTGAGTCACAGTGAGGTGTTGTGTGTGTGTCTGTTAAGTTGCAGGTTAGCATTGAGTCACAGTGAGTCTTGTCTGTGTGTGTGCTGATAGAGTTTGTGTATTGAATCACGGTGCGGATTGTGTGTGTTTGTGTGTGTGTGTGCTGTCAGAGACTGTTGATTGATTCACAGTCTGCATATTTGTCTGTGGGCATGTATGTATGCTGTCCTAAGCTGTGCACTTAGTCACAATGAACAATAAGTTTGTGTGTTTATGCATGCTGATAGAGGCTATGCATTGAGTCACAGTGATCCGTTAGTGTCTGTGAGTGTTTGTTGGTATAGGCTGTGCACAGGGTCCCAGTGAGCCAACTCTCTGTGTGTGTGTCTGTGCAAATATGGACAGTGCATTGAGTCACAGTGAGTTGTGTGTGTGTGTGTCCACATGTGCTGTTTTAGGCTGCTTGTTGTGTCACAGTAAGCCGTGTGTGTGTGTGCTGGTATAGACTGTGAAATGAGTCACGGCCATGTGTGTATGTGCATGAAGCTACGGGCTGTGCATTGATTCATAGTGAGCTGTGTATGTGTGTGTGCCGGTACAGGCCGTGAATTCAGTCACAGTGTGCTGTGTGTGAGCATGTGCTGGTATAGTTTGAGCATTGAATCACAGTGTGGTTGTGAATTTCTTGTGCTGGTGTAAGATGTACACTGAGTTACAGTGAGCCGTGTGTGTCTGAGGAAGTGTGGGTATGTGTGTGCTTATAAGGTGGCATATTGAGTCACAGTGAGCCTTCCTTGTGTGTGTGCATGCATGTGTTGTGTTATTCGCTGTGCACTGAGTCACATGACCGTTTTCTTGTGTTTGTATGCTTGGTGGTATAGGCTGTGCATTGATTCACAGTGATCTGTTAGTGTCTGTGAGGGTTTGTTTGTATAGGCTGTGCACAGAGTCCCAGTGAGCCATCTCTCTGTGTGTGTGTCTGTGCAAATATGCACAGTGCATTGAGTCACAGTGAGTGTGTGTGTGTGTGTTTCACATGTGCTGTTTTAGGCTGCTTGTTGTGTCACAGTAAGCCGTGTGTGTGTGTGTGTATAGACTGTGAACTGAGACATCCATGTGTGTGTGTGTGTGTGCATGCAGATATAGGTTATGCTTTGACTAATACTGAGCTGTGTGTGTGTGTGTGTGTGCTGGTATAAGCAGTGAATTCATTCACACTGATCTGTGTGCATATGAGTGTTCTTGTAGAGTCTGAGGATTGAATCACAGTGACGTGTGTGTGTGTGTGTGTCTGTTCAGTTGTCGGCTTGGCATTGAGTCACAGTGAGACTTCTATGTGTGTGTGTTTGCTGGTATAGGTGGTGTATGAGTCACAGTGAGTTTTGAGTGTGGCTGTGTGCGGTTAGAGACTGTGGATTGATTCACAGTGAGCCATGTGTGTCTGTGGGCATGCATGTGTGCTGTTATAAGCTGTGCATTGAGTCACAATGAGCATGGTGTGTGTGTTTATGCATGCAGATATAGGCTGTGCAAGGAGTCACAGTGATCCGTTAGGGTCTGGGAGGGTTTGTTGGTATAGGCTGTGCACATTCCCAGTGAGCCGTCTCTGTGTATGTGTTTCTGTGCAGGTATGGACGGTGCATTGAGTCTCAGTGAGTCATGTGTGTGTGTGTGTGTGTGTGTGTCACTAAGTGTGCTGGTTTAGGATGTGTGTTGTGTCACAGTGAGCCATGTGTGTGTTGTGTTGGTATAGACTGTGAACTGAATCACGGCCATGTGTGTGTGTTTGTGCATGAAGGTACAGGCTGTGCATTGATTCATAGTGAGCTGTTTATGTGTGTGTGATGGTATAGGCCGTCAATTCAGTCACAGTGAGCTGTGTGTGTGAGCATGTGCTGGTATAGTTTGAGCATTGAGTCAGAGTGTGGTTGTGAGTTTCTTATGGCGGTACAAGATGTACACTCTATTACAGTGAGCCGTGAGAGTCTGTGGCTGTGTGTGTATGAGGTGGCATATATAGGCTGCACATTGAGTGACAGTGAGCTGTGAGTGTGGGTTTGATGCTTGTTAGTCTGTGAAATGAGTCACAGTGAACTATGTGTGTGTGTGTGTGCTGCTAGGTAATGTGCGTTGAGTCACAGTGAGCTCTGTGTGGGTTTTGAATACCTCTGGGCTGACATAGGCTGAGCATTGAGTCACAGCAAGTGTGTGTGTGAATGTGCATGTGTGTGCAAGTATAGGCTGGGCATTGAATCACAGTGAGCTGTGTGTGTTGTGTGTGTGCTGGTATAGGCTGTGCATTCAGTCACAGTGTGTCGTGTGTGTGCGTGAGTGTTCCTGTAGAGGTGCACATTGAATCACAGAGGTGCGGTGTGATTGTGTGTTTGTGTGCTTTTCCATACTGTGCATTCAGTCACAGTTATCATGTGTGTGTGTGTTTTGCGCGTTGTGTGCTTTATAGGCTGTGCCTTCATTCACATGAACTGTGTGTGTGGGTGTGTGCTGGTATACACTTTGCATTGCTTCACAGTGAACTGTGTGTGTTTGTGTTTGTGCGTGCCAGAACAGGCGGAGCATTCTTTCACAGTGAGGTGTGTGTGTGTGAGTGTTCATGTGTCTGCATCTAAAGGCTGGCAGTTAGTCACCATGTGTGGTGTGTGTTTGTGTATGTTTCTGTACTGGTATAGGCTGTGCATTCATTCACAGTGAGGGTGTGTGTCTGTCCAGGTGTAGGTTGGTAACTGAGTCACAGTGAGCCATGTGTGTGAGTGTGCTTAAATACTCTGTGAACTGAGACATGGCCTTTTCTGTGTGTGTGTGTGTGTGTGTGTGTGTGTGGGCATTCTGGTATAGGTTTAACATTGACATTAGTGAGCTGTGTGTGTGTGTTGTGCTGGTATAGGCCATGCATTGATTCAGAGTGAGTGAGCTGTTTCATATGTGCGTTCTGGTATATTCTGACCATTGAGTCACAGGTGTGTGTGTGTGTGTTGTGGTATAAGATGAACATTGAGATACATCGAGCCGTGTTTATGTGTGGCTGTGTGTGTGTGTGTGTGGGTGTGTCTGCTGGTAGAGGCTGTGCATTTTATAACAGTGAGCCATGGGTTTCTGGGTGTCACTCTATAGACTGTACATAGCGCCTGTGTGTGTGCATGCATGTGTGCTTGTATAGGTTGATTGATTCACATTGAGCTTTGTGTGTGGTTGTGCGTGTTGTGCTGCTCTATTTTGCATTGATTCACACTGAGCTGTGTGTGTGTGAGTGTGCATATGTGTGAACATATAGGCTGGGTATTGAGTCACAATGAGGTGTGTGTGTGTGAGTGTTGTGTTTGTGCACTGGCATAGGCATGCACTGAGACACAGTGAGGTTTGTGTGTGAGTGTGTGTGCCTTTTCAGGTGTATGCTGGGCATTGAGTCACAGTGTGCCGTGAGTGTGTTTGCATGTATGTGTGTGTGTACTGGTATAGGCTGTGCATTGAGTCCACAGTGAGGGTGTGTGTATATGTGTCTGTGCTGTTGTAGGTGTGCATTGAGTCACAGTGACTTGTGTGTTGTTAGAGACTGTGAATTGAGTCACACTGAGCTGTGTGTGTGTGTGTGTGTGCTTCCATGGGCTGTGCATTGAGTCACAGTGAGATGTGTGTGTCTGTTCAGGTGTAGGCTGGGCATTGAGTCTCAGTTAGCTTTGTGTGTGTGTGTACTGAGATATGCTATGCATTGCATCACAGTGACATGTGTGTCAGTGTCTTGTGTGTGCTAGTATAGCTTGTGTATTCAGGCACAGTGAGGTTTGAGTGTGTGTGCTGTTAGAGCCGTGGATTGCGCCTCAGTGAGCTGCGCGTGTGTGTGTCTGCCTGCATGTGTTCTGTTATATGCTGTGCACTGAGTCACATGACCGTGTTTGGGTGTGTGTGTATGCTTGTTGATATAGGCTATTCATTGAGTCACAGTGATCGGTTAGTGTCTGTGAGGGTTTCTTGGTATAGGCTGTGCACAGTCCCAGTGAGCTATCACTTTGTATGGGTTTATCTGCAGGTATGGACTGTGCATTAAGTCACTGTGAGTCTTGTGCTTCTGTGTGTGTGTGTGTGTGTCAAAGTATGCTGGTTTAGGCAGCGTGTTGTGTCACAGTGAGCCATGTTTTTGTTGTTTTGGTATAGACTGTGAACTGAGTCACAGCCATGTGTCTGTACTTGTGCATGAAGGTACCGGCCGTGCATTGATTCATAGTGTGCAGTGTATGTATGTGTACCAGTATAGACAATCAATTCAGTCACAGTGAGCTGTTTGCATATGCTGGTATAGTTTGAGCATTGAGTCACAGTGTTGTTGTGAGTTTGTTTTGCCGGTACAAGATTTACACAGAGATAGAGTGAGCCGTGTCTGTCTGTTGCTCTGTGTGTGCTTATATAGGTCGCACAGTGAGTCACAGTGAGCTTTCGGTGTGGGTGTGATGCTGCTATAGACTATGAACTGACTATGAGCCATGTGTGTGAGAGTGTGTGTGTGTGTGTGCTGTTAGGTAATGTGCATTGAGTCAGAGTGAGCTCTGTGTGTGTTTTTGAATACCTCTGGGCTGGCATAGGCTGAGCATTGAGTCACAGTGTGGTGTGTGTGTGACTGTGCAAGTGTGTGCAAGTATAGGCTGGGCATTGAAGCCCAATGAGCTGTGTGTGTTTGTGTGCGTGCTGATATAGGCTGCACATTCAGTTACAGTGAGCCGTGTGTGTATGTGAGTGTGCTTGTAGAAGCTGCACACTGATTAACAGTGAGGTGTGTATGAGTGTGTGTGTGTGCTGTTACATACTGGGCATTCAGTCACAGGTTGCTGTGTGTGTGTGTGCATGCATGTGTGCTTTTATAGACTGTGCCTTGATTCACATTGAACTGTGAGTGTGGGTGTGTGGGTGTCTGCTGGTATACGTTTTGCATTGTTTCACAATGAGCTGTGTGTGTTTGTGTGTGTGTGTGTGTTCTGGTAAAAGATGTACATTGAGATACAGTGAACCGTGCATGTGTGTGGCTGTGTGTGTGTGTGTGCTGCTAGAGGCTGCGCATTGTGTAACACTGAGCCATGTGTTTCTGTGTGTCACTCTGTAGACTGTGCATTGAGTCTGTGTGTGTGCATGCATGTGTGCTGGTATAGGCTATGCATTGATTCACATTGAGATAGTGTGTGGTTGTGCATGTTGTGTGGCTATATGTTTTGTATTGATTCACTGTGAGCTGTGTGTGTGTGAGTGTGCATGTGTGTGAACATATAGTCTGGACATTGAGTCACAGTGAGGTATGTGTGTCTGTTCAGGTGTAGACTGGGCATTGAGTCTCAGCTTTGTATGTCTGTGTGTGTGTGCTGAGATAGGCTGTGCATTGAGTCACAGTGACATGTGTGTCAGTGTCTGTGTGAGTGTGTAACAGTATAGCTTGTGTATTCAGACACAGTGAGGTTTGAGTGTGAGTGTGTGTGTGCTGTTAGAGACTGTGGATTGAGTATCAGTGAGCCATGTTTGTTTATGTGTGTGTGCATGCATGTGTTCTGTTATAAGCTGTGCACTGAGTCACATGGCCGTATTTGTGTGTGTGTGTGTATGCTTGTTGATATAGGCTATGCATTGAGTTACAGTGATCCGTTAGTGTCTGTGAGGGTTTGTTGGTATAGGCTGTGCACAGGGTCCCAGTGAGCCATCTGTGTGTGTGTGTCTGTGCAAATATGGACAGTGCATTGAGTCACAGTGAGTCATGTGTGTCTCTGGGTGTGTGTGTGTCCACATGTGCTGTTTTCAGTTGCGTGTTGTGTCACAGTAAGCCATGTGTGAGTGTGTGCAGGTATAGACTGTGAACTGAGTCATGGCCATGTGTGTGTGTATGCATGCAGACATAGGCTATGCATTGACTCATAGTGAGCTGTTTATGTGTGTGTGATGGTATAGGCTGTCAATTGAGTCACAGTGAGCTGTTTGCATGTGCATGTGCTGATATAGTTTGAGCATTGAGTCACAATTTGGTTGTGAGATTCTTTTGCCGGTACAAGATGTACACCGAGTTACAGTGAGCCTTGGGTGTCTGTGGCTGTGTGTGTATGTGTGTGCCTATATAGGTGGTGCAGTGTGTCACAGTGAGCTGTGAATGTGGGTGTGATGCTAGTATAGACTGTGAACTGAGTCACAGTGAACCGTGTGTGTGTGTGTGTGTGTGTTTGCTTAAAGTTAATGTGCATTGAGTCACAGTGAGCTCTGTTTGTGTTTGTGAACACCTCTGGGCTGGTATAGGCTGAGCATTGAGTCACAGTGAGGTGTTGTGTGAGTGTGTGTGTGTGTGCAAGTAGAGGCTGGGTATTGAATCACAGTGAGCTGTGTGTTTTTGTGTGTGTGCTGGTATAGGCTGCACATTCAGTCACAGTGAGCCGTGTGTGTGTGTGAGTGTTCTTGTAGAGGCTGCACATTGAATCACACTGAGGTGTGTGTGTGTGTGTGTGTGTATGCTGTTCGATTCTGTGCATCCTGTCACAGTTAACCGTGTGTGTGTGTGTGCAGTTGTGTGTGATTTTATAAGCTGTGCATTGATTCACATTGAACTGTGTGTGTGGGTGTGTGCTGGTGTATGCTTTGCATTGTTTCACAGTCAGCTGGGTGTGTGTGTGTGTGTGTGTCTGTGTGTTGTGGTACAGGCTGAGCATTGTTCACAATGAAGTGTGTTTGTGTGAGTGTGCATGTGTCTGCATCTAAAGGCTGGCTATTAGTCACAGTGTGCCTTGTGTGTTTGTGTATGTTTCTGTACTGGTATAGGCTGTGCATTCATTCACAGTGAGGTGTGTTTGTGTGTCTGTCCTGGTGTAGGCTGGTTATTGGGTGACAGTGAGCCATGTGTGTGTGTGTGCTTGTAAAGTCTGTGAACTGAGTCATGGCCGTGTGTGTGTGTGTGAATGCTGATATAGATTTTGCATTGACACATAGTGAGCTACGTGTGTGTTTGGTGCTGGTATAGACCATGCATTGAGTGTGAGTGAGCTGTTTTCATGTGTGAATGCTGGTATATTCTGAACATAGAGTCACAGTGTGGTGTGTGGCTGTGTATGTGTGTGTGTGTGTGTGTGTGTGTTCTGGTATAAGATGTACATTGAGATACAGTGAGCCGTGCATCTATGTGGCTGTGTGTGTGGGTGTGTGTGTGTGCTGCTAGAGGCTGCGCATTGTGTAACACTGAGCCATGGGTTTCTGTGTGTCACTCTATAGACTGTGCATTGTGTTTGTGTGTGTGTATGCATGTGTGCTTGTATAGGCTATGCATTGATTCACATTGAGTTAGTGTGTGGTTGTGCATGTTGTGCGGCTATAAGTTTTGCATTGATTCACTGTGAGCTGTGTGTGTGTGAGTGTGCATGTGTGTGAACATATAGGCTGGACATTTTGTCACAGTGAGGTGTGTGTCTGAGTTTGTGTTTGTGTGCACTGATATAGGCCATGCACTGAGACACAGGGATATTTGTGTGTGTCTTTTCAGGTTTATGCCGGGCATTGAGTCACAGTGAGCCATGTGTGTGTGTGAGTGTGTGTGAGTGTGCTGGTATAGGCTGTGCATTGAGTCAGTGAGCTGTGTGTGTGTGTGTCTCTTTTGGTGTCAGTGTGCATTGAATCACTGCGGTGTGTGTCTATGTGTGATGTTAGAGACTGTGAAATGAGTCACAGTGAGCTTTGTTTGTGTGTGTGCATGCATGTGTTCTATTCTTAGCTGTGCACTGAGTCACATGACCGTATTTTTGTGTGTGTATGCTTGCTGATATAAGCTATGCATTGAGTCAAAGTCATCCGTTAGTGTCTGTGAGGGTTTGTTGGTATAGGCTGTGCACAGAGTGCCAGTGAGCTGTCTGTGTGTCTGTGCAAATATGGACAGTGCATTGAGTCACAGTGAGATGTGTGTGTCTCTGTGTGTGTGTGTCCACATGTGCAATTTTAGGCTACTTGTTGTGTCCCTGTAAGCCGTGTGTGAGTGTGCTGGTATAGACTGTGAATTGAGTCACGGCATGTGTGTGTGTGTGTGCATGCAGATATAGGCTATGCATTGACCAATAAGGAGCTGTGTGTGTGTGTGTGTGTACTGGTATAAGCAGTGAATTCTGTCACACTGATCTGTGTGCATGTGAGTGTGCTGGTATAGTCTGAGGATTGAATCACAGTGATCTGTGTGTGTGTGTGTGTCTTCAGTTTTCAGCTTGATATTGAGTCACAGTGAGCCTTGTGTGTGTCTGTGTGTGCTGGTGTAGGTGGTGTATTGAGTCACAGTGAGTTTTGTGTGTGTCTGTGTGTGCTGTTAGAGAGTGTGGATTGATTCACAGTGAGCCATATGTGTCTGTGTGCATGTATGTGTGCTGTTATAAGCTGTGCATTGAGTCACAATGAGCAGTGTGTTTGTGTGTTTATGCTTGCAGATATAGGCTGTGCATTGAGTCACAGTGATCCGTTAGTGTCTGTGAGGGTTTGTTGGTATAGCCTGTGCACATTCCCAGTGAGCCGTCTCTGTGTATGTGTTTCCATGCAGGTATGGACGGTGCATTGAGTCACAGTGAGTCGTGTGCATCTGTGTGTGTGTGTCAAGGTGTGCTGGTTTAGGCTGCGTGTTGTGTCACAGTGAGCCGTGTGTGTGTCGTGTTGGTATAGACTGTGAACTGAGTCACGGCCATGTGTGTGTGTTTGTGCATGAAGGTACAGGCTGTGCATTGATTCATAGTGAGCGGTTTATGTGTTTGTGATGGTATAGGCCCTCAATTCAGTCACAGTGAGCTGTGTGTGAGCATGTGCTGGTATAGTTTGAGCATTGAGTCAGAGTGTGGTTGTGAGTTTCTTATGGCGGTACAAGATGTACACTCTATTACAGTGAGCCGTGAGAGTCTGTGGCTGTGTGTGTATGAGTGTGCATATATAGGCTGCACATTGAGTGACAGTGAGCTGTGAGTGTGGGTTTGATGCTTGTTTAGTCTGTGAAATGAGTCACAGTGAGCTCTGTGTGTGTTTTTGAATACCTCTGGGCAGGCATAGGCTGAGCATTGAGTCACAGTGAAGTGTGTGTGTGAATGTGCATGTGTGTGCAAGTATAGGCTGGGCATTGAATCACAGTGAGCTGTGTTTGTTTGTTTGTGTGCTGGTATAGGCTGCGCATTCAGTCACAGTGAGTCATGTGTGTGTTTGAATGTTCTTGTAGAGGCTGCACATTGAATCACAGTGAGGTGTGTGTGTGATTGTGTGTGTGTGTGTGCTGTTCCATACTGTGCATTCAGTCTCAGTTATCCATGTGTGTGTGTGTTCTTGCGTGTGTGCTTTTACAGGCTGTGCCTTGATTCACATTGAACTGTGTGTGTGGGTGTGTGTGCTGTTATATGCTTTCCATTTCTTCACAGTGAACTGTGTGTGTGTGTTTGTGTGTGCCAGTACAGCCAGAGCATTCTTTCACAGTGAGGTGTGTGTGTGTGACTGTGCTTGTGTCTGCATGTAAAGGCTGGCAGTTAGTGACCTGTGTTGTGTGTTTGTGTAAGTTTCTGTACTGGTATAGGCTGTGCATTCATTCACAGTGAGGTGTGTGTGTGTGTCTGTCCAGGTGTAGGCTGGTTTTTGAGTCACAGTGAGCCGTGTGTTTGTGTGTGCTTGTATACACTGTGAACTGAGTCATGGCCGTTTTTGTGTGTGTGTGTGTGTGTGTGTGTGTGTGTATGGGCATGCTGGTATAGGTTTTGCATTGACACATAGTGAGCTGTGTGTGTGTGATGTTCTTGTATAGGCCATGCATTGAGTCAGAGTGAGCTGTTTTCATGTGTGCGTTCTGGTATATTCTGACCATTGAGTCACAGTGTGGTGTGTGTGTGTGTGTGTGTTCTGGTATAAGATGAACATTGAGATACAGTGAGCCGTGTTTATGTGTGGCTGTGTGTGTGTGTCTGTTGATAGAGGCTGCGCATTTTGTAACACTGCGCCATGTTTTTCTGGGTGTCACTCTATAGACTGCACATAGTGTCTGTGTGTGTGCATGCATGTGTGCCTGTATAGGCTATGCATTGATTCACATTGAGCTTTGTGTGTGGTTGTGCGTGCTGTGCAGCTATAAGTTTTGCATTGATTCACACTGAGCTGTGTGTGTATGAGCGTGCATATGTGTGAACATATAGGCTGGGTATTGAGTCACAATGAGGTGTGTGTGTGAGTGTCTGTCTTTGTGCACTGGTATAAGCCATGCACAGAGCCACAGTGAGGTTTGTGTGTGAGTGTGTGTGTCTTTTCAGGTGAATTTTGGGCATTGAGTCACAGTGAGCCGTGAGTGTGTGTGCATGTGTGTGTGTGTGTACTGGTATAGGCTGTGCATTGAGTCACAGTGAGGTGTGTGTCTATGTGTCTGTGCTGTTGTAGGGATGCATTGAGTCACAGTGAGGTGTGTGTTGTTAGAGACTGTGAATTGTGTCACACTGAGCCTTGTGTGTGTGTGTGTGTGCTTGCATAGGCTGTGCATTGAGTCACAGTGAGGTGTGTGTGTCCGTTCAAGTGTAGGCTGCTCATTGAGTCTCAGTTAGCTTTGTGTGTGTGTGTGTTGAGATACGCTATGCATTGAGTCACAGTGACATGTGTGTCAGTGTCTGTCTGTGTGTGTGCTAGTATAGCTTGTGTATTCAGACACAGTGAGGTTTGAGTGTGTGTGCTGTTAGAGCCGTGGATTGAGTCTCAGTGAGCCACATGTGTGTGTGTGTCTGCCTGCATGTGTTCTGTGATAAGTTGTGCACTGAGTCACATGGCCGTGTTTGGGTGTGTATGTAGGCTTGTTGATATAGGCTATGCATTGGGTCATAGTGATCCATTAATGTCTGTGAGTGTTTGTTGTTATAGGCTGTGCACAGTGTCCCAGTGAGCCATCTGTGTGTGTGTCTGTGCAAATATGGACAGTTCTTTGAGTCACAGTGAATCGTGTGTGTCTCTGGTTGTGTGTGTGTCCACATGTGCTGTTTTTGGTTGTGTGTTGTATCACAGTAAGCTGTGTGTGAGTGTGTGCTTGTATAGACAGTGAACTGAGTCACGGCCATGTGTCTGTGTGTGTGTGCATGCAGGTATAGGCTATGCATTGACTCATAGTGAGGTGTGTGTGTGTTTGTGCTCGTATAGGCTGTGAATTCAGTCACACTGATCTGTGTGCATGTGACTGTGTTGGTACAGTCTGAGCATTGAGTCACCATGAGGTGTGTGTCTGAGTGTGTGTCTGTTCAGTTGTAGGTTTAGCATTGAGTAACAGTGACCCTTGTGTGTGTGTGTGCTGATAGAGTTTGTGTATTGAGTCACAGTGGGTTTGTGAGTGTTTGTGTGTGTGTGTGCTGTCAGAGACTGTCGACTGATTCACAGTGAGCCATGTGTGTCTGTGGGCATGCATGTATGCTGTAATAAGGTGTGCATTTAGTTACAATGAACAGTGTGTTTGTGTGTTTATGCATGCTGATAGAGGCTATGCATTGAGTCACAGTGATCCGTTAGTGTCTGTGAGGGTTTGTTGGAATAGTCTGTGCAAAGAGTCCCAGTGAGCCATCTCTGTGTATGTGTTTCTCTGCAAGTATGGATGGTGCATTGAGTCACAGTGAGTCATGTGCTTCTGTGTGTGTGTGTGTGTGTGTCAAAGTGTGCTGCTTTAGGCTGTGTGTTGTGTCACAGTGAGTCCTGTGTGTGTTGTGTTGGTATAGAGTGTGAAATGAGTCACGGCCATGTGTGTTTGTTTGTGCATGAAGCTACGGGCTGTGCATTGATTCATAGTGAGCTGTGTATGTGTGTGTGCCGGTATAGGCTGGGAATTCAGTCACAGTGAGCTCTTTGTGTGAGCATGTGCTGGTATAGTTTGAGCATTGAGTCACAGTGTGCTTGTGAATTTCTTGTGCCTCTGTAAGATGTACAGTGAGTTACAGTGAGCCGTGTGTGTCTGTGGCAGTGTGTGTATGTGTGTGCTTATACAGGTGGCACACTGAGTCACAGTGAGCCTTGTTTGTGTGTGTGCATGCATGTGTTCTGTTATAAGCTGTGCATTGAGTCACAATGAAAGTGTGTTTGTGTGTTTATGCATGCAGATATAGGCTGTGCATTTGTGTCACAGTGATCCATTAGTGTCTGTGAGGGTTTCTTGGTATAGGCTCTGCACAGTCCCAGTGAGCTATCACTTTGTATGGGTTTATCTGCAGGTATGGACTGTGCATTAAGTCACTGTGAGTCTTGTGCTTCTGTGTGTGTGTGTGTGTGTGTGTGTCAAAGTATGCTGGTTTAGGCAGCGTGTTGTGTCACAGTGAGCCATGTTTTTGTTGTTTTGGTATAGACTGTGAACTGAGTCACAGCCACGTGTCTGTACTTGTGCATGAAGGTACTGGCTGTGCATTGATTCACAGTGTGCTGTGTATGTATGTGTGCCAGTATAGACAATCAATTCAGTCACAGTGAGCTGTTTGCATATGCTGGTATAGTTTGAGCATTGAGTCACAGTGTTGTTGTGAGTTTGTTTTGCCGGTACAAGATTTACACAGAGATAGAGTGAGCCGTGTCTGTCTGTGGCTCTGTGTGTATGTGTGTGCTTATATAGGTCGCACAGTGAGTCACAGTGAGCTTTCAGTGTGGGTGTGATGCTGCTATAGACTATGAACTGACTATGAGCCATGCGTGTGAGTGTGTGTGTGTGTGTGTGTGCTGTTAGGTAATGTGCATTGAGTCAGAGTGAGCTCTGTGTGTGTTTTTGAATACCTCTGGGCTGGCATAGGCTGAGCATTGAGTCACAGTGTGGTGTGTGTGTGAGTGTGCAAGTGTGTGCAAGTATAGGCTGGGCATTGAAGCACAATGAGCTGTGTGTGTTTGTGTGCGTGCTGATATAGGCTGCACATTCAGTCACAGTGAGCCGTGTGTGTATGTGAGTGTGCTTGTAGAAGCTGCACACTGATTAACAGTGAGGTGTGTATGAGTGTGTGTGTGTGCTGTTACATACTGGGCATTCAGTCACAGGTTGCTGTGTGTGTGTGTGCATGCATGTGTGCTTTTATAGGCTGTGCTTTGATTCACATTGAACTGTGAGTGTGGGTGTGTGGGTGTCTGCTGGTATACGTTTTGCATTGTTTCACAATGAGCTGTGTGTGTGTGTGTGTGTTCTGGTATAAGATGTACACTGAGATACAGTGAACCGTGCATGTGTGTGGCTGTGTGTGTGTGCGTGCTGCTAGAGGCTGCGCATTGTGTAACACTGAGCCATGTGTTTCTGTGTGTCACACTGTAGACTGTGCATTGTGTCTGTGTGTGTGCATGCATGTGTGCTGGTATAGGCTATGCATTGATTCACATTGAGATAGTGTGTGGTTGTGCGTGTTGTGTGGCTATATGTTTTGCATTGATTCACTGTGAGCTGTGTGTGTGTGAGTGTGCATGTGTGTGAACATATAGTCTGGACATTGAGTCACAGTGAGGTATGTGTGTCTGTTCAGGTGTAGACTGGGCATTGAGTCTCAGCTTTGTATGTCTGTGTGTGTGTGCTGAGATAGGCTGTGCATTGAGTCACAGTGACATGTGTGTCAGTGTCTGTGTGAGTGTGTAACAGTATAGCTTGTGTATTCAGACACAGTGAGGTTTGAGTGTGAGTGTGTGTGTGCTGTTAGAGACTGTGGATTGAGTATCAGTGAGCCATGTTTGTTTTTGTGTGTGTGCATGCATGTATTCTGTTCTAAGCTGTGCACTGAGTCACATGGCCGTATTTGTGTGTGTGTGTGTATGCTTGTTGATATAGGCTATGCATTGAGTTACAGTGATCCGTTAGTGTCTGTGAGGGTTTGTTGGTATAGGCTGTGCACAGGGTCCCAGTGAGCCATCTGTGTGTGTGTGTGTGTGCAAATATGGACAGTGCATTGAGTCACAGTGAGTCATGTGTGTCTCTGGGTGTGTGTGTGTCCACATGTGCTGTTTTCAGTTGCGTGTTGTGTCACAGTAAGCCATGTGTGAGTGTGTGCAGGTATAGACTGTGAACTGAGTCACGGCCATGTGTGTGTGTATGCATGCAGACATAGGCTATGCATTGACTCATAGTGAGCTGTTTATGTGTGTGTGATGGTATAGGCTGTCAATTGAGTCACAGTGAGCTGTTTGCATGTGCATGTGCTGATATAGTTTGAGCATTGAGTCACAATTTGGTTGTGAGATTCTTTTGCCGGTACAAGATGTACACCGAGTTACAGTGAGCCTTGGGTGTCTGTGGCTGTGTGTGTATGTGTGTGCCTATATAGGTGGTGCAGTGTGTCACAGTGAGCTGTGAATGTGGGTGTGATGCTAGTATAGACTGTGAACTGAGTCACAGTGAACCGTGTGTGTGTGTGTGTGTGTGTGTTTGCTTCAAGTTAATGTGCATTGAGTCACAGTGAGCTCTGTTTGTGTTTGTGAACACCTCTGGGCTGGTATAGGCTGAGCATTGAGTCACAGTGAGGTGTTGTGTGAGTGTGTGTGTGTGTGCAAGTAGAGGCTGGGTATTGAATCACAGTGAGCTGTGTGTTTTTGTGTGTGTGCTGGTATAGGCTGCGCATTCATTCACAGTGAGCCGTGTGTGTGGGTGAGTGTTCTTGTAGAGGCTGCACATTGAATCACAGTGAGGTGTGTGTGTGATTGTGTGTGTGTATGCTGTTCGATTCTGCGCATTCTGTCACAGTTAACCGTGTGTGTGTGTGTGCATTTGTGTGTGATTTTATAAGCTGTGCATTGATTCACATTGAACTGTGTGTGTGGGTGTGTGCTGGTGTATGCTTTGCATTGTTTCACAGTCAGCTGGGTGTGTGTGTGTGTGTGTCTGTGTGTTGTGGTACAGGCTGAGCATTGTTCACAATGAAGTGTGTTTGTGTGAGTGTGCATGTGTCTGCATCTAAAGGCTGGCTATTAGTCACAGTGTGCCTTGTGTGTTTGTGTATGTTTCTGTACTGGTATAGGCTGTGCATTCATTCACAGTGAGGTGTGTTTGTGTGTCTGTCCTGGCGTAGGCTGTTTATTGGGTGACAGTGAGCCATGTGTGTGTGTGTGCTTGTAAAGTCTGTGAACTGAGTCATGGCCGTGTGTGTGCGTGTGAATGCTGATATAGATTTTGCATTGACACATAGTGAGCTACGTGTGTGTTTTGTGCTGGTATAGGCCATGCATTGAGTGTGAGTGAGCTGTTTTCATGTGTGAATGCTGGTATATTCTGAACATAGAGTCACAGTGTGGTGTGTGGCTGTGTATGTGTGTGTGTGTGTGTGTGTGTTCTGGTATAAGATGTACATTGAGGTACAGTGAGCCGTGCATATATGTGGCTGTGTGTGTGGGTGTGTTTGTGTGCTGCTAGAGGCTGCGCATTGTGTAACACTGAGCCATGGGTTTCTGTGTGTCACTCTATAGACTGTGCATTGTGTTTGTGTGTGTGTATGCATGTGTGCTTGTATAGGCTATGCATTGATTCACATTGAGTTAGTGTGTGGTTGTGCATGTTGTGCGGCTATATGTTTTGCATTGATTCACTGTGAGCTGTGTGTGTGTGAGTGTGCATGTGTGTGAACATATAGGCTGGACATTTTGTCACAGTGAGGTGTGTGTGTGAGTTTGTGTTTGTGTGCACTGGTATAGGCCATGCACTGAGACACAGGGATATTTGTGTGTGTCTTTTCAGGTTTATGCCAGGCATTGAGTCACAGTGAGCCGTGTGTGTGTGAGTGTGTGTGAGTGTGCTGGTATAGGCTGTGCATTGAGTCAGTGAGCTGTGTGTGTGTGTGTCTCTTTTGGTGTCAGTGTGCATTGAATCACTGTGGTGTGTGTCTATGTGTGATGTTAGAGACTGTGAAATGAGTCACAGTGAGCCTTGTTTGTGTGTGTGCATGCATGTGTTCTATTCTTAGCTGTGCACTGAGTCACATGACCGTATTTTTGTGTGTGTATGCTTGCTGATATAAGCTATGCATTGAGTCAAAGTCATCCGTTAGTGTCTGTGAGGGTTTGTTGGTATAGGCTGTGCACAGAGTGCCAGTGAGCTGTCTGTGTGTCTGTGCAAATATGGACAGTGCATTGAGTCACAGTGAGATGTGTGTGTCTCTGTGTGTGTGTGTCCACATGTGCTATTGTAGGCTACTTGTTGTGTCCCTGTAAGCCGTGTGTGTGTG
Organism: Tursiops truncatus; assembly: GCF_011762595.2. Lineage (NCBI taxonomy): Eukaryota > Metazoa > Chordata > Mammalia > Artiodactyla > Delphinidae > Tursiops > Tursiops truncatus. The sequence goes on from NW_022983137.1 coordinate 23,599, forward strand.
TGCTGGTATAGACTGTGAATTGAATCACGGCATGTGTGTGTGTGTGTGCATGCAGATATAGGCTATGCATTGACCAATAAGGAGCTGGGTGTGTGTGTGTGTGTGTGCTGGTATAAGCAGTGAATTCTGTCACACTGATCTGTGTGCATGTGAGTGTGCTGGTATAGTCTGAGGATTGAATCACAGTGATCTGTGTGTGTGTGTGTGTCTTCAGTTGTCAGCTTGATATTGAGTCACAGTGAGCCTTGTGTGTGTCTGTGTGTGCTGGTATAGGTGGTGTATTGAGTCACAGTGAGTTTTGTGTGTGTCTGTGTGTGCTGCTAGAGAGTGTGGATTGATTCACAGTGAGCCATATGTGTCTGTGTGCATGTATGTGTGCTGTTATAAGCTGTGCATTGAGTCACAATGAGCAGTGTGTGTGTGTGTTTATGCATGCAGATATAGGCTGTGCATTTGAGTCACAGTGATCCGTTAGTGTCTGTGAGGGTTTGTTGGTATAGGCTGTGCACATTCCCAGTGAGCCGTCTCTGTGTATGTGTTTCCATGCAGGTATGGACGGTGCATTGAGTCACAGTGAGTCGTGTGCATCTGTGTGTGTGTGTCAAGGTGTGCTGGTTTAGGCTGCGTGTTGTGTCACAGTGAGCCGTGTGTGTGTCGTGTTGGTATAGACTGTGAACTGAGTCACGGCCATGTGTGTGTGTTTGTGCATGAAGGTACAGGCTGTGCATTGATTCATAGTGAGCGGTTTATGTGTTTGTGATGGTATAGGCCCTCGATTCAGTCACAGTGAGCTGTGTGTGAGCATGTGCTGGTATAGTTTGAGCATTGAGTCAGAGTGTGGTTGTGAGTTTCTTATGGCGGTACAAGATGTACAGTCTATTACAGTGAGCCGTGAGAGTCTGTGGCTGTGTGTGTATGAGTGTGCATATACAGGCTGCACATTGAGTGACAGTGAGCTGTGAGTGTGGGTTTGATGCTTGTTTAGTCTGTGAAATGAGTCACAGTGAACTATGTGTGTGTGTGTGTGTGTGTGTGTGTGCTGCTAGATAATGTGCCTTGAGTCACAGTGAGCTCTGTGTGTGTTTTTGAATACCTCTGGGCAGGCATAGGCTGAGCATTGAGTCACAGTGAAGTGTGTGTGTGAATGTGCATGTGTGTGCAAGTATAGGCTGGGCATTGAATCACAGTGAGCTGTGTTTGTTTGTGTGTGTGCTGGTATAGGCTGCGTATTCAGTCACAGTGAGTCGTGTGTGTGTTTGAATGTTCTTGTAGAGGCTGCACATTGAATCACAGTGAGGTGTGTGTGTGATTGTGTGTGTGTGTGTGCTGTTCCATACTGTGCATTCAGTCTCAGTTATCCATGTGTGTGTGTGTTCTTGCGTGTGTGCTTTTACAGGCTGTGCCTTGATTCACATTGAACTGTGTGTGTGTGTGTGTGCTGTTATATGCTTTCCATTGCTTCACAGTGAACTGTGTGTGTGTGTTTGTGTGTGCCAGTACAGCCAGAGCATTCTTTCACAGTGAGGTGTGTGTGTGTGACTGTGCATGTGTCTGCATGTAAAGGCTGGCAGTTAGTGACCATCTGTGGTGTGTGTTTGTGTAAGTTTCTGTACTGGTATAGGCTGTGCATTCATTCACAGTGAGGTGCGTGTGTGTGTCTGTCCAGGTGTAGGCTGGTTTTTGAGTCACAGTGAGCCGTGTGTTTGTGTGTGCTTGTATACACTGTGAACTGAGTCATGGCCGTTTGTGTGTGTGTGTGTGTGTGTGTGTGTGTGTGTGTGGGCATGCTGGTATAGGTTTTGCATTGACACATAGTGAGCTGTGTGTGTGTGATGTTCTTGTATAGGCCATGCATTGAGTCAGAGTGAGCTGTTTTCATGTGTGCGTTCTGCTATATTCTGACCATTGAGTCACAGTGTGGTGTGTGTGTGTGTGTGTTCTGGTATAAGATGAACATTGAGATACAGTGAGCCGTGTTTATGTGTGGCTGTGTGTGTGTGTCTGTTGGTAGAGGCTGCGCATTTTGTAACACTGCGCCATGTTTTTCTGGGTGTCACTCTATAGACTGCACATAGTGTCTGTGTGTGTGCATGCATGTGTGCCTGTATAGGCTATGCATTGATTCACATTGAGCTTTGTGTGTGGTTGTGCGTGCTGTGCAGCTATATGTTTTGCATTGATTCACACTGAGCTGTGTGTGTATGAGCGTGCATATGTGTGAACATATAGGCTGGGTATTGAGTCACAATGAGGTGTGTGTGTGAGTGTCTGTCTTTGTGCACTGGTATAAGCCATGCACAGAGCCACGGTGAGGTTTGTGTGTTTGTGTGTGTGTGTATGCTTGTTGATATAGGCTGTGCATTGAGTCACAGTGATCCGTTAGTGTCTGTGAGGGTTTGTTGTTATAGGCTCTGCACAGGGTCCCAGTGAGCCAGCTGTGTGTGTGTGTCTGTGCAAATATGGACAGTGCATTGAGTCACAGTGAGTCATGTGTGTCTCTGGGTATAAGTGTGTCCACATGTGCTCTTTTTGGTTGTGGTTGTGTCACACTAAGTTTTGTGTGAGTGTGTGATGGTATAGGCAGTGAACTGAGTCACAGCCATGTGTCTGTGTGTGTGTGCATGCATGTATAGGCTATGCGTTGACTCACAGTGAGCTGTGTGTGTGTGTGTGCTGGTATAGGCTGTGAATTCAGTCACACTAATCTGTGTGCATGTGAGTGTGCTGGTATAGTCTGAGCATTGAGTCACAGTGAGGTGTGTGTGTGTGTGTCTGTTAAGTTGCAGGTTTAGCATTGAGTCACAGTGAGTCTTGTCTGTGTGTGTGCTGATAGAGTTTGTGTATTGAATCATGGTGCGGATTGTGTGTGTTTGTGTGTGTGTGTGCTGTCAGAGACTGTTGATTGATTCACAGTCTGCCATATTTGTCTGTGGGCATGTATGTATGCTGTCCTAAGCTGTGCACTTAGTCACAATGAACAATAAGTTTGTGTGTTTATGCATGCTGATAGAGGCTATGCATTGAGTCACAGTGATCCGTTAGTGTCTGTGAGTGTTTGTTGGTATAGGCTGTGCACAGGGTCCCAGTGAGCCAACTCTCTGTGTGTGTGTCTGTGCAAATATGGACAGTGCATTGAGTCACAGTGAGTTGTGTGTGTGTGTGTCCACATGTGCTGTTTTAGGCTGCTTGTTGTGTCACAGTAAGCCGTGTGTGTGTGTGCTGGTATAGACTGTGAAATGAGTCACGGCCATGTGTGTATGTGCATGAAGCTACGGGCTGTGCATTGATTCATAGTGAGCTGTGTATATGTGTGTGCCGGTACAGGCCGTGAATTCAGTCACAGTGAGCTGTGTGTGTGAGCATGTGCTGGTACAGTTTGAGCATTGAGTCACAGTGTGCTTGTGAATTTCTTGTGCCTGTGTAAGATGTACACTGAGTTACAGTGAGCCATGTGTGTCTGTGGCAGTGTGTGTATGTGTGTGCTTATACAGGTGGCACACTGAGTCACAGTGAGCCTTGTTTGTGTGTGTGCATGCATGTGTTCTGTGATTCGCCATGCACTGAGTCCAATGGCCGTGTTTTTGGGTGTGTATGCTTGGTGGTATAGGCTGTGCATTGCGTCACAGTGATCCATTAGTGTCTGTGAGGCTTTGTTGGTATAGGCTGTGCACAGAGTCCCAGAGAGCCAACTCTCTGTGTGTGTGTCTGTGCAAATATGCACAGTGCATTGAGTCACAGTGAGTTGTGTGTGTGTGTGTTCACATGTGCTGTTTTAGGCTGCTTGTTGTGTCACAGTAAGCCGTGTGTGTTTGTGCTGGTATAGACTGTGAACTGAGACATCCCGTGTGTGTGTGTGTGTGCATGCAGATATAGGTTATGCTTTGACTAATACTGAGCTGTGTGTGTGTGTGTGTGCTGGTATAAGCAGTGAATTCATTCACACTGATCTGTGTGCATATGAGTGTTCTTGTAGAGTCTGAGGATTGAATCACAGTGACGTGTGTGTGTGTGTGTGTCTGTTCAGTTGTCGGCTTGGCATTGAGTCACAGTGAGACTTCTATGTGTGTGTGTTTGCTGGTATAGGTGGTGTATTGAGTCACAGTGAGTTTTGAGTGTGGCTGTGTGCGGTTAGAGACTGTGGATTGATTCACAGTGAGCCATGTGTGTCTGTGGGCATGCATGTGTGCTGTTATAAGCTGTGCATTGAGTCACAATGAGCAGTGTGTGTGTGTGTTTATGCATGCAGATATAGGCTGTGCAAGGAGTCACAGTGATCCGTTAGTGTCTGTGAGGGTTTGTTGGTATAGGCTGTGCACATTCCCAGTGAGCCGTCTCTGTGTATGTGTTTCTGTGCAGGTATGGACGGTGCATTGAGTCACAGTGAGTCATGTGCGTGTGTGTGTGTGTGTGTCACTAAGTGTGCTGGTTTAGGATGTGTGTTGTGTCACAGTGAGCCATGTGTGTGTTGTGTTGGTATAGACTGTGAACTGAATCACGGCCATGTGTGTGTGTTTGTGCATGAAGGTACAGGCTGTGCATTGATTCATAGTGAGCTGTTTATGTGTGTGTGATCGTATAGGCCGTCAATTCAGTCACAGTGAGCTGTGTGTGTGAGCATGTGCTGGTATAGTTTGAGCATTGAGTCAGAGTGTGGTTGTGAGTTTCTTATGGCGGTACAAGATGTACACTCTATTACAGTGAGCCGTGAGAGTCTGTGGCTGTGTGTGTATGAGTGTGCATATATAGGCTGCACATTGAGTGACAGTGAGCTGTGAGTGTGGGTTTGATGCTTGTTTAGTCTGTGAAATGAGTCACAGTGAACTATGTGTGTGTGTGTGTGCTGCTAGGTAATGTGCGTTGAGTCACAGTGAGCTCTGTGTGTGTTTTTGAATACCTCTGGGCTGACATAGGCTGAGCATTGAGTCACAGCAAGGTGTGTGTGTGAATGTGCATGTGTGTGCAAGTATAGGCTGGGCATTGAATCACAGTGAGCTGTGTGTGTTTGTGTGTGTGCTGGTATAGGCTGTGCATTCAGTCACAGTGTGTCGTGTGTGTGCGTGAGTGTTCCTGTAGAGGCTGCACATTGAATCACAGTGAGGTGCGGTGTGATTGTGTGTTTGTGTGCTTTTCCATACTGTGCATTCAGTCACAGTTATCCATGTGTGTGTGTGTTTTTGCGTGTGTGCTTTTATAGGCTGTGCCTTCATTCACATTGAACTGTGTGTGTGGGTGTGTGCTGGTATACACTTTGCATTGCTTCACAGTGAACTGTGTGTGTTTGTGTTTGTGCGTGCCAGAACAGGCGGAGCATTCTTTCACAGTGAGGTGTGTGTGTGTGAGTGTTCATGTGTCTGCATCTAAAGGCTGGCAGTTAGTCACCATGTGTGGTGTGTGTTTGTGTATGTTTCTGTACTGGTATAGGCTGTGCATTCATTCACAGTGAGGTGTGTGTGTGTGTCTGTCCAGGTGTAGGTTGGTAACTGAGTCACAGTGAGCCATGTGTGTGAGTGTGCTTAAATACTCTGTGAACTGAGACATGGCCTTTTCTGTGTGTGTGTGTGTGTGTGTGTGTGTGTGTGTGTGTGTGGGCATTCTGGTATAGGTTTAACATTGACATTAGTGAGCTGTGTGTGTGTGTTGTGCTGGTATAGGCCATGCATTGATTCAGAGTGAGCTGTTTTCATATGTGCGTTCTGGTATATTCTGACCATTGAGTCACAGTGTTGTGTGTGTGTGTGTTGTGGTATAAGATGAACATTGAGATACATTGAGCCGTGTTTATGTGTGGCTGTGTGTGTGTGTGTGTGGGTGTGTCTGCTGGTAGAGGCTGTGCATTTTATAACAGTGAGCCATGGGTTTCTGGGTGTCACTCTATAGACTGTACATAGCGCCTGTGTGTGTGCATGCATGTGTGCTTGTATAGGTTGATTGATTCACATTGAGCTTTGTGTGTGGTTGTGCGTGTTGTGCTGCTCTATGTTTTGCATTGATTCACACTGAGCTGTGTGTGTGTGAGTGTGCATATGTGTGAACATATAGGCTGGGTATTGAGTCACAATGAGGTGTGTGTGTGTGAGTGTCTGTGTTTGTGCACTGGCATAGGCCATGCACTGAGACACAGTGAGGTTTGTGTGTGAGTGTGTGTGCCTTTTCAGGTGTATGCTGGGCATTGAGTCACAGTGTGCCGTGAGTGTGTTTGCATGTATGTGTGTGTGTACTGGTATAGGCTGTGCATTGAGTCACAGTGAGGTGTGTGTCTATGTGTCTGTGCTGTTGTAGGTGTGCATTGAGTCACAGTGACTTGTGTTTTGTTAGAGACTGTGAATTGAGTCACACTGAGCTGTGTGTGTGTGTGTGTATGTGCTTCCATGGGCTGTGCATTGAGTCACAGTGAGATGTGTGTGTCTGTTCAGGTGTAGGCTGGGCATTGAGTCTCAGTTAGCTTTGTGTGTGTGTGTACTGAGATATGCTATGCATTGCGTCACAGTGACATGTGTGTCAGTGTCTTGTGTGTGCTAGTATAGCTTGTGTATTCAGGCACAGTGAGGTTTGAGTGTGTGTGCTGTTAGAGCCGTGGATTGAGCCTCAGTGAGCTGCGTGTGTGTGTCTGCCTGCATGTGTTCTGTTATATGCTGTGCACTGAGTCACATGACCGTGTTTGGGTGTGTGTGTATGCTTGTTGATATAGGCTATTCATTGAGTCACAGTGATCCGTTAGTGTCTGTGAGGGTTTATTGTTATAGGCTGTGCACAGGGTCCCAGTGAGCCATCTGTGTGTGTGTGTCTGTACAAATATGGACAGTGCATTGAGTCACAGTGAGTCGTGTGTCTCTGGTTGTGTGTGTGTCCACATGTGCTCTTTTTGGTTGCGGTTGTGTCACACTAAGTCCTGTGTGAGTGTGTGCTGGTATAGGCAGTGAACTGAGTCACGGCCATGTGTGTGTGTGTGTGCATGCAGGTATAGGCTATGCATTGACTCATAGTGAGCTGTGTGTGTGTGTGTGCTGGTATAGGCAGTGAATTCGGTCAAACTGATTTGTGTGCCTGTCAGTGTGCTTGTATAGTCTGAGCATTGACTCACAGTGAGGTGTGTGTGTGAGTGCATTTGTCCGTTCAGTTGCAGGTTTAGCATTGAGTCACAGTGAGCCTTGTGTGTGTGTGTGCTAATAGAGTTTGTGTATTGAGTCACGGTGCGGTTTGTGTGTGTTTGTGTGTGTGTGTGCTGTCAGAGACTCTTGATTGATTCACAGCGTGCCATGTGTGTCTGTGGGCATGCATGTATGCTGTAATAATCTGTGCACTTAGTCACAATGAAGAGTGTGTTTGTGTGTTTATGCATGCTGATAGAGGCTATGCATTGAGTCACAGTGATCCATTAGTGTCTGTGAAGGTTTGTTGGTATAGGCTGTGCACAGAGTCCCAGTGAGCCAACTCTGTGTGTGTGTGTCTGTGCCAGTATGGACAGTGCATTGAGTCACAGTGAGTTTTGTGTGTGTGTGTGTGTGTCCACATGTGCTGTTTTAGGCTGCTTGTTTTGTCACAGTAAGCCGTGTGTGTGTGTGCTGGTAGAGACTGTGAAATGAGTCACGGCCATGTGTGTTTGTTTGTGCATGAAGCTACAGGCTGTGCATTGATTCATAGTGAGCTGTGTATATGTGTGTGCCGGTACAGGCCGTGAATTCAGTCACAGTGAGCTGTGTGTGTGAGCATGTGCTGGTATAGTTTGAGCATTGAGTCACAGTGTGGTTGTGAATTTCTTGTGCTGGTGTAAGATGTACAGTGAGTTACAGTGAGCCGTGTGTTTCTGTGGCAGTGTGTGTATGTGTGTGCTTATATAGGTGGCACATTGCATCACAGTGAGCCTTGTTTGTGTGTGTGCATGCATGTGTTCTGTTATTCGCTGTGCACTGAGTCACATGGCCGTGTTTTTGGGTGGGTATGCTTGGTGGTATAGGCTGTGCATTGATTCACAGTGATCCGTTAGTGTCTCTGAGGGTTTGTTGGTATTGGCTGTGAATATAGTCCCAGTAAGCCATCTCTCTGTGTGCGTGTCTGTGTAAATAAGGACAGTGCATTGAGTCACAGTGAGTTGTGTGTGTGTGTGTCCACATGTGCTGTTTTAGGCTGCCTGTTTTGTCATAGAATGCCGTGTGTGTGTGCTGGTATAGACTGTGATTTGAGTCATCCCATGTGTGTCTGTGTGTGCGTGCAGATATAGGCTATGCTTTGACTAAAACTGAGCTGAGTGTGTGTGTGTGCTGGTATAGAGAGTGAATTCTGTCACACTGATCTGTGTGCATGTGGGTGTGCTTGTATAATCTGAGGATTGAATCACAGTTATATGTTTGTGTGTGTGTGTGTCTGTTCAGTTGTCGGCTTGGCATTGAGTCACTGTGAGCCTTGTGTGTGTGCTGGTATAGGTTGTGTATTGAGTCACAGTGAGTTTTGTTTGTATCGTTGTGTGCTGTTAGAGACTGTGGATTGATTCACAGTGAGCCATGTGTGTCTGTGTGCTTGCATGTGTGCTGTTATAAGCTGTGCATTGAGTCAAATGAGCAGTGTGTTTGTGTGTTTATGCATGCAGATATAGGCTGTGCATTTGAGTCACAGTGATCCGTTAGGGTCTGTGAGGGTTTGTTGGTATAGGCTGTGCACATTCCCAGTGAGCCGTCTCTGTGTATGTGTTTCTGTGCAGGTATACACTGTGCATTGAGTCACTGTGAATCGTGTGCCTCTGTGTGTGTGTGTCACTAAGTGTGCTGGTTTAGGCTGTGTGTTGTGTCACAGTGAGCCATGTGTGTGTCGTGTTGGTATAGACTGTGAACTGAGTCACGGCCATGTGTGTGTGTTTGTGCATGAAGGTACAGGCTGTGCATTGATTCATAGTGAGCGGTTTATGTGTTTGTGATGGTATAGGCCCTCAATTCAGTCACAGTGAGCTGTGTGTGAGCATGTGCTGGTATAGTTTGAGCATTGAGTCAGAGTGTGGTTGTGAGTTTCTTATGGCGGTACAAGATGTACACTCTATTACAGTGAGCCGTGAGAGTCTGTGGCTGTGTGTGTATGAGTGTGCATATATAGGCTGCACATTGAGTGACAGTGAGCTGTGAGTGTGGGTTTGATGCTTGTTTAGTTTGTGAAATGAGTCACAGTGAACTGTGTGTGTGTGTGTGTGTGTGTGTGTGTGTGTGTGCACTGCTAGGTAATGTGCCTTGAGTCACAGTGAGCTCTGTGTGTGTTTTTGAATACCTCTGGGCAGGCATAGGCTGAGCATTGAGTCACAGTGAAGTGTGTGTGTGAATGTGCATGTGTGTGCAAGTATAGGCTGGGCATTGAATCACAGTGAGCTGTGTTTGTTTGTGTGTGTGCTGGTATAGGCTGCGCATTCAGTCACAGTGAGTCGTGTGTGTGTTTGAATGTTCTTGTAGAGGCTGCACATTGAATCACAGTGAGGTGTGTGTGTGATTGTGTGTGTGTGTGTGCTGTTCCATACTGTGCATTCAGTCTCAGTTATCCATGTGTGTGTGTGTTCTTGCGTGTGTGCTTTTACAGGCTGTGCCTTGATTCACATTGAACTGTGTGTGTGGGTGTGTGCTAGTATACACTTTGCATTGCTTCACAGTGAACTCTGTGTGTGGGTGTTTGTGTGTGCCAGTACAGGCAGAGCATTCTTTCACAGTGAGGTGTGTGTGTGTGAGTGTTCATGTGTCTGCATCTAAAGGCTGGCAGTTAGTCACCATGTGTGGTGTGTGTTTGTGTGTGTTTCTGTACTGGTATAGGCTGTGCATTCATTCACAGTGAGGTGCGTGTGTGTGTCTGTCCAGGTGTAGGCTGATTATTGAGTGACAGTGAGCAGTGTGTGTGGGTGTGCTTGTATAGTCTGTGAACTGTGTCATGGCCATGAGTGTGTGTTTGCGTGTGTGTCTGTCTGTCTGTGTGTCTGTGTGCAGGTATAGGTTTTTCATAGACACGTAGTGAGATGTGTGTGTGTGTTGTGCTGGTATAGGCCGTGCATTGAGTCAGAGTGAGCTGTTTTCATGTGTGCATGCTGGTATATTCTGAGCATTGAGTCACAGTGTGGTGTGTAGCTTGTATGTGTGTGTGTGTGTGTTCTGGTATAAGATGTACATTGAGATACAGTGAGTTGTGCGTATGTGTGGCTGTGTGTTTCTGTGTGTGCTGGTAGAGCCTACGTATTGTGTAACACAGCGCCATGTGTTTCTGTGTGCCACTCTATAGACTGCACATAGTGTCTGTGTGTGTGCTTGAATGTGTGCTTGTATAGGCTATGCATTGATTCACAGTGAGCTTTGTGTCTGCATGTTGTACTTCTATACATTTTGCATTGATTCACAGTGAGCTGTGTGTGTTTACTGTGCATGTGTGTGAACATATGGGCTGGGCATTGAGTCACAAGTAGGTGTGTGTGTGTGTGTGCACTGGTATATGCCATGCATAGAGACACAGTGAGGTTTGTGTGTGAGTGTGTGTGTCTTTTCTGGTGTATGCTGGGCATTGAGTCACAGTGATCTATGTGTGTTGTGCATGTGTGTGTGTGTGTGCTGGTGTAGGCTGTGCATTGAGTCACAGTGAGGTGTGTGTCTACGTGTCTGTGCTGGTGTAGGTTTGAGTTGCAGTGAAGTGTGTGTGTGTGTGTGATGTTAGAGTCTGTGAATTGAGTCACAGTGAACCTTGTGTGTGTGTGTGTGTGTGTGTGCATGTATAGGCTGTGCATTGAGTCACAGTGACATGCATGTCAGTGTGTGTGTGTGTGTGTGTGCTTGTAGAGGTTGTGTATTGAGACACAGTGAGGTTTGACTGTGAATGCTGTTAGAGTATGTGGATTGAGTCTCAGTGAGCCGTGTGTGTGTGTGCATGCATGTGTTCTGTTATTAGCTGAGCACTGAGTCACATGGCTTTCTCTGTGTCTGTGTATGCTTGCTGATGTAAGCTGTGCATTGAGTCACAGTGATCCATTAGTGTCTGTGAGCGTTTGTTGGTATAGGCTGTGCACAGATTCCCAGTGAGCCGTCTGTGTGTATGTTTGTCTGTACCAATATGGACAGTGCATTGAGTCACAGTGAGTCTTGTGTGTGTGTGTGTGTCCACGTGTGCTGTTTTAGGCTGCATGTTGTGTCACAGGAAGCCGTGTGTGTGTGTGCTGGTTAGACGGTGAACTGAGACACGGCCGTGTGTGTATTTGTGTGCATGCAGATATAGGCTAGGTATTGACTCATAGTGAGCTGTGTGTGTGTCTGTGTGCTGGTATAGTCCGTGAATTCACTCACACAGATCTGTGTGCATTTGAGTGTGCTGGCGCACTCTAAGCATTGAGTCACAGTGAGGTTTGTGTGTCTGTTCAGGTGTAGGCTGGGCACTGAGTCTCAATCAGCTTTGTATGTGTGTGTGTGTGTGTGTGTGTGTGTGTGCTTAGATAGGCTGTGCATTGAGTCAGTGACATGTGACTCAGTGTCTGTGTGTATGTAATAGTATAGCTTGTGTATTCAGACACAGTGAGGTTTGAGTGTGAGTGTCTGTGTGCTGTTAGAGACTGGATTGAGTCTCAGTGAACCATGTTTGTTTTTGTGAGTGTGCATGCATGTGTTCTGTTATAAGCTGTGCACTGTGTCACATGACCGTGTTTTTGTGTGTGTATGCTTGCTGATATAGGCTATGCATTGAGTTACAGTGATCCGTTAGTGTCTGTGAGGGTTTGTTGATATAGGCTGTGCACAGAGTCCTAGTGAGCCATCTGTGTGTGTGTGTGTGTCTGTGCAATTATGGACAGTGCATTGAGTCACAGTGAGATGTGTGTGTCTCTGTGTGTGTCCACATGTGCTATTTTAGGCTACTTGTTTTGTCACAGTAAGCCATGTGTGCGTGTGCTGGTATAGACTGTGAACTGAGTCACAGCATGTGTGTTTGTGTGTATGCATGCAGATATAGGGTATGCATTGCCCAATAAGGAGCTGGGTGTGTGTGTGTGCTGGTATAGGCAGTGAATTCTGTCACACTGATCTGTGTGCATGTGAGTGTGCTGGTATAGTCTGAGGATTGAATCACAGTGAGGTGTGTGTGTGAGTGTGTGTCTCTGTTCAGTTGTAAGCTTGGCATTGAGTCACAGTGAGCCTTGTGTGTGTCTGTGTGTGCTGGTATAGGTTGTGTATTGAGTCACAGTGAGTTTTGTGTGTGTCTGTGTGTGCTGTTAGAGAGTGTAGATTGATTCACAGTGAGTCATATGGGTCTGTGTGCATGCATGTGTGCTGTTATAAGCTGTGCATTGAGTCACAATGAGCAGCGTGTTTGTGTGTTTATGCATGCAGATGTAGGCTGTGCATTGAGTCACAGTGATCCGTTAGTGTCTGTGAGGGTTTGTTGGTATAGGCTGTGCACATTCCCAGTGAGCCGTCTCTGTGTATGTGTTGCTTTGCAGGTATGGACTGTGCATTGTGTCACTGTGTGTTGTGTGCATCTGTGTGTGTGTGTCAAATTGTGCTTGTTTAAGCTGTGTGTTGTATCACAGTGAGCCACGTGTGTGTTGTGTTGGTATAGACTGTGAACTGAGTCTCAACCATGTGTGTTGTGCATGGTTGTGCATGAGGTACAGGCTTTGCCTTGATTCATAGTGAGCTGTGTAGTTGTGTGTGCTGGTATACGCTGTCTATTCAGTCACAGTGAGCTGTGTGTGTGAGCATGTGCTGGTATAGTTTGAGTACTGAGTCACAGTGTGGTTGTGAGTTTCTTATTGCGGTACAAGATGTTCACTGTATTACAGACAGCAGTGGGTGTCTGTGGCTGTGTGTGTATGTGTGTGCTTATATAGGCGGTGCAGTGAGTTACAGTGAGCTCTGAGTGTGGGTGTAATGCTTGTTTAGACTGTGAATTGAGTCAAAGTGAACTGTGTGTGTGTGTGGGTATGTGTGCTGCTAGGTAATGTGCATTGAGTCACAGTGAGTTCTGTGTGTGTTTTTGAATACCTCTGGGCTGACATAGGCTGAGCATTGAGTCACAGTGAGGTGTGTGTGTGAGTGTGCATGTGTGTGCAAGTATAGGATGGGCATTGAATCAGAGTGAGCTGTGTGTGTTCGTGTGTGTGCTGGTATAGGCTGCCCATTCAGTCACAGCGAGTCGTGTGTGTGTGTGAGTGTTCTCGTAGAGGCTGCACGTTGAATCACAGTGAGGTGTGTGTGTGATTGTGTGTGTGTGTGTGCTGTTCCATACTGTGCATTCAGTCACAGTTAGCCATGTGTGTGTGTGTTCATGTGTGTGTGTTTTTATAGGCTGTGCCTTGATTCACATTGAACTGTGTGTGTGGGTGTGTACTGGTATACGCTTTGCATTGTTTCACAATGAGCTGGGAGTGTGTGTGTGTGTGTGTCCCAGAACAGGTGGAACATTCTGTCACAGTGAGGTGTGTGTGTGTGAGTGTGCATGTGTCTGCATCTAAAGGCTGGCTATTAGTCACAGTGTGCCGTGTTTGTTTGTGTATGTTTCTGTACCGGTATAGGCTGTACATTCATTCACAGTGCGGTGTGTGTGTGTGTCTGTCCAGGTGTAGGCTGGTTATTGAGTCACAGTGAGCTGTGTGTGTGTGTGTGCTTGTATAGACTGTGAACTGAGTCATGGCCATGTGTGTGTGTGTGTGTGTGTGTGTTCCTGTGTGTCTGTGTGCTGGTATAGGTTTTGCATTGACACATAGTGAGCTGTGTGTGTGTGTCCTGCTGTTATAGGCCGTGCATTGAATCAAACTGAGCTGTTTTCATGTGTTTATGCTGGTATATTCTGACCATTGAGTCACAGTGTGGTGTGTGGCTTTGTATGTGTGTGTGTGTGTGTGTGTGTGTGTGTGTGTGTGTGTTCTGGTATAAGATGTACATTGAGATACAGTGAACCGTGCATGTGTGTGGCTGTGTGTGTGTGTGTGCTGCTAGAGGCTGCGCATTGTGTAACACTGAGCCATGTGTTTCTGTGTGTCACTCTATAGACTGCGCATTGTTTCTATGTGTGTGCTTGCATGTGTGCTTGTATAGGCTATGCACTGATTCACATTCATCTTTGTGGGGGGGTGTGCGTGTTGTGCTGCTATACATTTTGCATTGATTAACAGTGAGCTGTGTGTGTGTGAGTGTGTATGTGTGTGAACATATATGCTGGGCATTGAGTCACTGTGAGGTTTGTGTGTGATTGTGCACTGGTATAGGCCATGCATTGAGACACAGTGAGGTTTGTGTGTGAGTGTGTGTGTCTTTTCAGGTGTATGCTGGGCATTGAGTCACAGTGAGCTCTGTGTGTGTGTGTTCTGGTATAGGCTGTGCATTGAGTCACAGTGAGGTGTGTGTCTGTGTGTCTATGTGTCTGTGCTGGTGTAGGTGTGCATTGAGTCACAGTGAGGTGTGTGTCTGTGTGTGATGTTAGAGACTGTGAATTTAGTCACAGTGAGCCTTGTGTGTGTGTGTGTGTGTGTGTGTGCGCTTGTATAGGCTGCACATTGAATGACAGTGAGATGTGTGTGTGTGCTGTTAGATACTGTGCATTGAGTCACAGTAAGCCATTGTGTGTGTTTGCGTGCGTGTGTGCTGGTATATACTTTGCATTGTGTAACAATGGATCTGTGTGTTCAGGTATGGTGCTGTTATAGTCTGTGCAGCGAGTAACATTGAGCCGTGTGTGTGTGTGTGTGTGTGTGTGTGCTGCTATACACTGAGCATTGAGTCACAGTGAGGTGTGTGTGTGTGTCATATTATAGACTGTGGATTGAATCACAGTGAGCCATGTGTGTGTCTGCATGCATGTGTGCTGTCATAAGCTGTGAATTATGACACAGTGAACCTTGTGTGTGTGTGTGTGTGTGTGTGCTGTTATATGCTTTGCATTTAGTCACAATGAGCTGTGTGTTTGGGTGTGGCACTGGTATAGACTGTGCAGTGAGTCACAGTGAGCCGTGTGTGTGTATGTACTGGTATATTCTGTGCATTGAGTCACAGTGAGGTGTGTGTTTGTGTGTGTTTGTGTTTGCATGTTGGTACAGGCTGCACATTGGGTCACAGTTAGCCCTGTGTATCTGTACTGGAATAGGCTATGCACTGTGTCACATTGAGGTGTGTGTGTATCCGTTGCTTGTGTTTGTGTGTTGGTATAGTCTGCACACTGAGTCACAGTGAGCTATGTTTGTGTTTGTGTGTGTGCAGTTAGATACTGTGCATTGAGTCACAGTGAGCCATGTGTGTGTATGTGTTCATAACTGTGTGCTGGTATAGGATTAGCATTGAGTCACAGTGAGGTGTATGTGTGAGTGTTCAAGTGTGTGCATGTATAGGCTGGGCAGTCACAATGAGCCATGTGTGTTTCTGTGTGTGTAGCTCTCTGCTCGTATAGGCTATGCATTGATTTACAGTGAGGTGTGTGTGAGTGTGTGTGTGTGTGTCTCTTCAGGTGTAGGCTGGGCATTGAGTCACAGAGAGCCGTGTGTGTGTGTGAGTATGCGTGCTGATATAGGCTGTGCATTGCATCACAATGATCTGTGAGTGTGTGTGAGTGTGCGTTTGTATAGTCTGGGCACTGAGTCCAAGTGAGGCATCTGTGTGTGTGTGTGTGTGTTTGTGCAGGTATGGACAGTGCATTGAGACACAGTGAGTCATGTGTGTGTGTGTGTGTGTGTGTGTGTGTGTGTGTCCACGTGTGCTGGTTTAGGCTGTGTGTTGTGTCACAGTAAGCCATGTGTGTGTTTTTGCTGGTATAGACTATGAACTGAGTCATGGCCATGTGTGTGTGTTTGTGCTGTTAGATACTGTGCATTGAGTCCCAGTGAGCCATGTGTGTTTGTGTTCATACCTGTGTGCTGGTATAGGCTGAGCATTGAGTCACAGTGTGGTGTGTGTGTGAGTGTGCGTGTGTGTGCAGGTATAGGCTGGGCATTGTGTCACAGTGTGTGTGTGTTTTTGTGTGTGTGTGTGCTGTTACATACTCTGAATTCAGTCACAGTTAGCCATGTGTGTGTGAGTGCATGTGTGTGTACTTGTATAGAGTGTGCCTTGATTCACAGTGAGCTGTGTGTGTGTTCGTTTGTCTGTGTATGTTGTCATCTAGATTGTATTGTTCCATTTATAGAAAAAAGGCAGAGTAGATACGAATAATTCTAGGATTTTAAGAATACTAAGTGAGCACTTGCTGCAACTTAAAGTCACCAGCAGCATTAAACCCTAACAAGAGAGTCAGCCTGTCCTTTGAGGTTTTGAAGGCAGGCATTGACTTCCCTCTAGCTTTGAAATTCTAGATGGCATCTTCCTCCAATAGAAGGCTGTTTCATGTTCACTGAAAATCTGCTGCGCAGCATAGCCACCTTCATTAAATATCTTAGCTAGACCTCTGGATTGCTTGCTGCAGGTTTTACATTAGACTCGCTGCCTCATCTTGCACTTTTATGTTATGGAGAGAACTTCTTTTCTTAAACCTCATGAACCAGTTTAAATGTTTTCTCCTGCAGCTTTCCCACCTCTCACAGTCTTCACAGAATTGAAAACATTTAGGGCCTTCCTCTGGATTAGACTTTAGCTTAAGGGAATTTTGTGAATGGTTTGATCTTGTATCCAAACCACTAAAACTTTCGTCATATCAGCAATAAGTCTTTCACTTTTTAAAAAATTATTTGTGTGTTCATCAGAGTAGCACTTTTAATTCAGGAACTTTCTTTGCATTCACAACTTGGCTAACTGACACAAAAGGCATAGCTTTCATGCCTTCCTCACTAGGCTTAATCATTTCTAGACTTTGATTTAAATTGAGAGACATGGTAATTTCTTCTGTCACTTCAACAATTATCAAGCCATTGTAGGATTATTAATTGGCCTAATGTCAATATTCTTCTGTCTCAGGGAATAAGGAGGCCTGAGTAAAGGGAGAGAGATTGGGGAAGAGCTGGCCAGTGAAGCAGTCAAAACACACTCAGTGTTCATCAATTAATAGAGTACAGTCCATGACACCACAAAACAATTACAATAGTAACATTAAAGCTCTCTGAGGAATTCCCTGGTGGCCCCGTGGTTAGGACTTGGTGTTCTCAGTGCCGAGGGCCCAGGTTCAACCCCTGGTCAGGGGACTTTTGGTGCAGCACAGCCAAAAAAGAAAAAAAATCTCTGATCACCAATCAGCATAATGAAAAAGTCTGAAATATTGCAAGGCTTACCAAAATGTGATACAGAGACATGAAGTAAGGAAACGCTGTTGGGAAAATGGTAGCAATATATTGCTCTATGCAAGATTGCCACAAACTTTCAATTTGTAAAAATCTCAATGTCTATGAAGAGCAATAAAGAAAAATTCAATAAAACGAGGTATGCCTGTACTGGAAAACTCTTACAACAAACAAAAGTCCAACAGCAGATGGCCCTACTGGAAAATTTTACAAAGTATTCAGAGATTTGAAAATTTGGAAAATCTTCCAAATCCACTCTATGAGGTCAGCATTAGCCTGATACCAAAACCAGACATGTATATCACAAAAAAAGAAAATTATAGAACTATATCCTTGATAAATTTTGATGTAAAAATCCTCAATAAAACATTAGCAGCATTCAGCAATATATCAGCAAATGGAATCCATCAATATATTGAAAGGATCATATACCATAATCAAGGAGAACCTATGCAGGAATGTAAAGATGTTTCAACATCCACAAATAAATCAATATGAAATATCACATTAGCAAAATGAAGGATAAAAATCATATGATTATCTCAATAGATGAAGGACAAGTATTTGACAAAATTCAACATTCATTCATGATAAAAAATAACTGTCAACAAAGCATGTGGAAAGGGAATGTAACTCAACATAATAAAGGTCATATATAACAAACCCACAGATAACAGCATACTTAATGATGAAAAGCTGAAAGCTTTTCTACTAAGATCAAGAACAGGGCAGGAATGCCCACTATAACCACTTTTATTCAACATAGTATCAGAAGTTCTAGCTATAACAGTTAGGCAAGAAAAAGAAATTAAAGGCATACAAATAGGAATGGAAGAAGCAAAACTCTCCCTATTTGCAGATGACATGATTATATATAGAAAATCCTAAAGACTCCACCAAGAAACTGTCAGAACTAATATATTAATTCAATAAAGTTGGAGGATAGAAAATCCCAGAAATCTGCGGCATCTATACTCCAATAGTGAATAACATGAAAGAGAAATTAACAAAACAATTCCATTTATAATTGAACCAAAAAGAATAAAATACATAGGAATGAATTTAACAAAAAAAGTGAAAGACCAGAACTCTTCAGACTGTAAGACTGACGAAGGCATTGAAGAAGGCACAAATAAATGGAAAGACATTCCATGCTTGTAGATTCAAAGAATTAATATTGTTAAAATATCCAAAGCAATCCACAGATTCAGTGCACTCCCTATCAAAATCCCAGTGACAGAATTGGAACAAATAATTCTAAAATTTGTATAAAAACACAAAAAATTCTGACTTTCCAAAATCAACCTTGAGGAAGAAAAATAAGTGCATAGTAATCAAAACACTATGGTACTGGTAAAAAAAAAGAAGAAAGCCACAGACACATAGATCAATGGAGAAGATTTGAGAGCCCAGAAATAAACTGAAACATATATGGACAATTAATTTACAACATAAGAGCAAGGAATATATAATGGAGAAACTATAGTCTCTTCATTAAACAATGTTGGCCACAGTCAATGAATGAAATGAAATGAATGAAAAAAGTAGTAGTCTATGCCACAGTCAATGAATGAAAAAAAGTAGTCTAGAATGGAACTAGACCACTGTTTTATGCCACAAAAAAATTAACTCAAAACGCATTAAAGAGTTGATTTTAAGACCTAAACCATAAAATTTCGTTTTGGTTTTAGAAGAAAACATAGGCGGTAATTTTATCAACATTGGATTCAGTGATGTTTTTGTGTATCTGACTCCAAAGGCAAGGGAAACAAAAAAAAAATTTTTTTAAATTGGACTATATCAGCACAGTGAAGGAAAACAATATCAAAATGAAAAGGCAGGGCTTCCCTGGTGGCGCAGTGGTTGGGAGTCCGCCTGCCAATGCAGGGGGCACGGGCTCGTGCCCTGGTCCGGGAAGATCCTAGATGCTGTGGAGTGGCTGGGCCCGTGAGCCATGGCTGCTGGGCCTGCACGTCCAGAGCCTGTGCTCCGCAACAGGAGAGGCTGCAACAGTGTGAGGCATGCGCATCGCAAAAAATAAAAAAAAAAAAACAAGGACAGAGGATCTGAATATACATTTTTCCAAAGAATATGGCCAACAGGCACATGAAAAAAATGTTCAACATCACTAATTTTTAGGGAAATAATGAAAACCACAATGAGATACCATCTAACATGTTTTATAATAGCTCTTATCAAAAAGACAGGAAATAAGTAATGTTGGAGGGAATGTGGGACAAAGGAAATCTTTGCACACTGTTAGTGGATCTGTAAATTGTTGTGGTCTCTATGATAAATGATATAGAGGTGCCTCAAAAAATTAAAAATAGAACTACTCTATGACTCAGAAGCTATTCCACTTCTGAATATTTACTTGAAAAACATGAACACTGGTTCACAAAATATACGCATTGTTATGATCATTGCAGTATATGGCCAACATATTGGAACAATTTAAGTGTGCACAGTTGGATGAACAGATAAAGAAATTGTATATATATATATATATATATATATATATATATTCGCTTTCTACTCAGTCATAAAAAAGAATAAAATTCTGCCATTTTCTACTACATGGATGGACTTTGAAGGTCCTATGCTAAGTGCAATAAGTGAGAGGAGAAAGACAAATACCATAATTTCACTTATAGGTGGAATTGAAGAAAACAAAACAAACAAAATAAGGAAAATGAGATTACAGTACTTCTAAAATGTTTATGTTATTTGTCCAGAGAGTATTCAGAGGAAAATTCATATAGTTTCACATTAACAGAGAAAGACTAAAAATATGTAAATAAGTGTACTTCCCAAATCAAAATAATTACAAAATAATTATAATGAAACAATAGAAAAGATTAAATGTAAAAAAGATTGATCAATTGAAAATTAAATCTAAGAGCTTGTTTTCACAGACAACAATAAACAAAAATAGATAAAACTTTGGCAAGTCTGATGAAAATAGAGAAAAAATGAATGTATAAACTTGAAGATATATTAGGACCAGAGTAAAAAAATGAAGATATTTTATGGGAAAGCCTATGAGAGTACTGGAAATTTTGAATAATATGAATGATTTTCTTGCGAGTTATAAATAGCCAAAGTGAACTCAGAAAGAAGTATGAATGAAGAGATAGATGGCAGTGTAAACAATGAAAAGTTTGAAACATCTTCTCACAAATTATGTATGGCCCAGAATTTTCATCTGTAAGTTATGTTTTGTTGTTATTGTTTTGCGGTACACAGACCTCTCACTGTTGTGGCCTCTCCCATTGCAGAGCACAGGATCTGGACGTGCAGGCTCAGTGGCCATGGCTCACAGGCCTAGCCGCTCCGCGACATGGGGGATCTTCCCGGACCGGGGCACGAACCCGTGTCCTCTGCATCGGCAGGTGGACTCTCAACCACTGAGCCACCAGGGAAGCCTCTCAGTTCTGCCTTTTATGAGTTTATAGATTTCAGTCATATCCCCTGGCAGCTCTGGTCTTTGCAGATGGAATCCCACTAATCCTTAAAGGTTCTCTGAATGGAGCAGCAGCTCTGGACCTTTAATAATTCTGTCTTCACTCTTCTCTGGACTTTTTCCTGCTCTGTTATGACTTTATTGAAAAGCTGAGATCTAAGCAGGTACAATCTTCTTACTGCAGTCTGGTAGATGCGCGGGCTTCAGTAGTTGTGGCACGTGGGCTCAGTAGTGGCGGCTTGGGGCTCTAGAGCACAGGCTCAGTAGTTGCGGTGCACGGGCTTAGTTGCTCCAAGACATGTGGGATTTTCCCAGTCCGGGGCATGAACCTGTGTCCCCTGCATCGGCAGGCGGACTCTCAACCACTGTGCCACAAGGGAAGCCCAAGTTATGTATTTTTCAATGCTAGTAAGTGTTTCAAAACGCAGTAAATGTTAGAAAACTATTTCATTTCAGGATGGTTATTTAATGGTCAAAAAGATAACATCTCCAATAATTAGACAAATATATTTATGAGTCATTCCCTCCCCCAGGGAAGGTATATCTAAACCTATGCATCTGTTTATATTCCTATAGAAAGAGAGAGATTTAGTTTTTAAAACTGTTAATATTTCATCATGTATTTGTGCAATTAATGTCAACCTTCCTAGATTAAAATGTGTCTGAAAACTAAAATGTTCTTTTAATCAGAATTTTCTCATTTTATAATGTCATATTAGTGATAGCATTCTGTACTAAATCTTTTAAAGAATTCAAGTATTTTTTAGTCTCTTTTGAGATAATTAGCAATTTTCTACTGACAAAGTTTTGCATAGCAAACGGCTAACCTGAAATACACATATCTGAGAATAAATAGATGTTGTATTTCAGGGCAAATATACATATGTAATGTTGTTGGATAAAGATAACTTTCTTTCATTAATCAGAATATCCTAGCAGGAAACTTCTTTGCATTAAAATTTTGTAAACTTTATTTTTCTCTTGATTTTTTAATTCAAATGATATTAGTTATACTTTGGAAATAGAATTAGCTTTTAGAGTTATTTCGGTAATGAAACTGACTTGAATAATTGTTTTTTGTTTTGTTTTGTGGTACGTTGTTTTGTGGTACGTTGTGACTCACCGTTGTGACCTCTCCCGTTGCAGAGCACAGCCTCCGGACGCGCAGGCTCAGCGGCCATGGCTCACAGGCCCAGCCGCCCCACGGCATGTGGGATCTTCCCGGACCGGGGCACGAACCCACGTCCCCTGCATCGGCAGGTGAACTCTCAACCACTGCACCACCAGGGAAGCCCCTGACTTGAACAAAGCTTGTTCTGAAAATTAATGCAGTGATTTTTTCTAACTTTTTAATATATTCTACCTCTTTTTTGAAATTCTCACTTTGTTCGTTGTTCTCATTGTGCTCCTGAGTTTAGTCAGCATCTTTATGACCATTTGAGGGAACACTTTTTCAGGTAAGTAACTTAAACTGAGATTTAAGGTTTTTATTTGAGGGGTTTTTTTTCCTTAGAACTGATTTGTCTGTTCTTTTCTTTTTCTTGACTCTCTGTGACTATCTATGCATTAGATAAAATATCCAATTCTCCCAGACTTGAAGGAGTGGCCTCATGTAGGAGATAAACCTTATTGTTCAATCCTGCCCCAGCTCTTAGTTGTCTCTCAAACCCTATTTGTTTTTAGTGGTTCCCAGTAGTTGAAGTGTGCCAAGACCTGTCACTATCTGAAAAGGGAGAATTTTAGTCATCACCTATATTCAGGCTGATTGAAAGCCTGACCCTCAGGCAGCAGCTTTCAAAGTATATGAATATACCTGTTTCAGAGGAAGACTAGGAGATGAGTGTTCCTGTGTGATGAGTCCTGGGTAATAGCCAGCTAAGAACTGTTTCTTTGTTTGCTACAATCCCACTGAACCTATGAACACAAGCCCTGCCAGCCAATAGAGTCACCAGGGCATGGTCTCCTGGGTGACAGCCACAAAAGCCAAGGTGCCAGATGTGTACAAAGCTCCTTTCTCAGAGATTCCAGAGACCTGGAGTGCGGTAGAGGAAGAGCATGAAGATGGTACCCACCAACCTCTTTATTTGGAGAGTATTTCAGTATGCCCCTCAGTGTGTATTACATTAGAAACCTGCATCTAAGGCCAAAGCCTTAAGGTAAGCAGATAGGCTTCTTTCACAGAAAGACTGGACATTTCTCAGTGGGCTGCCTCTGTGCTGGCATTGGTGTGGGTGAGTCTATATATGAAGCTGTATTTCAGTGAGCAATAGCCTGTGAGTCTCATTGACACAAGCCCTGTTGGCTTTCAAAGCTTTGGAGGCTTGTCTCTTAGGTGCTTATCTTAACAGTTGGAATGCCCAATGTGGGGCTCAAATCCGACCCTTTTCAGGCGGAGGCTGAGATTGTGAATTTCAGCCTGATTGTGGGTAATGGCACCAGGCATGGGGTTTATGGTAAGACTGTATCTCAGGCTCTTTTAACTGCTTTTATGTCCATTTTTTCTGTTTGCCTGACGTGTAGGAGTTACTCATCTACTTTGGGGGGTTTTATCAGATAAGATTGTTCCATATGCAACTGTACATTCAGTGTGTTCACATCAGGAAATCTTCAGTAGTTTATTATTGAAAATAAATATTTCACTCCTATAAAAGGATATTTCCATTCAGTTATACATCATAATGAAATAAAAATCTACATTTGTATTTTTAAATTAGGAATACATTTAGAAGATATTCTTCTTATTATTCTGAAATAAAAGTAGTCTAATTTATAAAGAATGTTACAGCGACCCAACACTTATGCTTTCTGAATATCAGCAATCTCAGCCTAAGTCACAGGGACCAGAAAATTGATGACTTGAACAATTAGAACATTTTATACTCTGGGGGGATTCTCCAATTTGTTGGAGGAAGCCATCAACAGATACGACCACCAGTTGACCCTGAGCTGGACCCGGGCATTTGGTCCTCTTCTCTGTCCTTGGAATGTGCATTCCATTTGCCTTCCCTGCTCCCAGAAGCTGCTCTAAGTATACAGCCTTGAAATAAAATGTTGCGCTGAGCCTATCTGGTCTGAGTACATTACTGAACCCAATTATGGCCTCTATATTAACTTTTAAGATCCTGGTGGGCAGATCCAGAAATCTACTTGTCTTGGAGCTACAAAAGATAAGATTTGTAATTAAGTTTCCTTGCTTATTAAAACAGCCACCTAGGCCTCTTTCCTTCCAAGATGGCCCACACTCTGCCTATGGAGTGTGTATCTCCCTGAATAAACCTTCTTTCACTTTACTGTGTCTTGCTCTTGAATTCTTGCCTGCACAAAGCCAAGAACCCACACTGGGCGGCCATCCCAGGGACGCAGACATGACTTGGGATGTGACCATCCTCTCACACCCCACTCTCTTTCCTGCAACATCTTTTCTGGCACCCAATGCGGGGCCTCAAAGACCATAATCTCGATCTGCCTATTGGGCTATGGCTCCCCTCTGAAGGGCGGCTGGGACTTATCCTGAGCCATGTAGATTCAAGTAGCCCGTTAAGTGGCAGCTGACGTCGCCTGCAGGGTCTGCCAGAGACCAGCTCTCTGGCCGTGAAGAAGCGCACTGAGGCCAAGGCATTTTCCCCTCCATCTTTCTCATTCTCCTATTGCTCTGTCTCTTTGGGCTTGAAAAGATCCACGCAGACGACCACCAAACATCCAAATTAAGACCGCACGGCAAGTAATTGACAACTTGGTTGGGTCTAAAGAACTCCTGCCAGGGGGCTTATCTGGTGGTGCAATGGTTGAGAATCTGCCTGCCAATGCAGGGGACACGGGTTCGAGCCCTGTTCTGGGAGGATCCCACATGCCGCGGAGCAACTAGGCCCGTGAGCCACAACTACTGAGCCTGCGCGTCTGGAGCCTGTGCTCCGCAACAGGAGAGGCTGCGATAGTGAGAGGCCTGCGCACCGCGATGAAGAGTGGCCCCTGCTTGCCGCAAATAGAGAAAGCCCTCGCAGAGAAACGAAGACCCAGCACAGCCAAAAATAAAAATAAATAAATAAATTTTTTAAAAAACTGCCACCTAGCAATCTGGAGTGATCTGCCTCTTTCTCTGGTTTCTTTCTGCCCTGTGAGTATGGGGATCAGGTTCAGATTGCACCCTGGAAACTCTCAAGAAACAACTCAGTTACGGATACAGTTGCCAAGTCTCTACCTTCAAGGAGTTTATGGTTTATTGGTAGAAGCAGACAGGTAATGTCAACAAAGTGCAAAATAATATGAGAGCTGTTTTCTACTACAGTTGAAATACTTGTGCTCAGAATGTATGTATAACAAGTACCTAAGCCACTCTTGAAAGGGCATCAAGAAATTTTCATAATGATAATCCAACAGCTAATGCTTTGGAGACTCTATTCCCAGGCACTGTGTCAACACATAGTATGCATAACTTTAGTCAACCTTCACAAGAAAACCCTTACAAGATGGGAAATATTATTACTATCTTGATTTTTACAAATTAGGGAACTGAAGACTGACTCAAGATCTCATATAGCCAAAACTTGTAGCTCCTCTTCCCTCTAATTTGAAAGTCTGTGTCTCCAAATACTGGTGCACTGAGGTAGACAAGGTCAACTTGGAGGTGAAGGAATAAGTATGTTGTTTCAAGCCTCAGTGAAACAAGATTTCATGTAGGATTGGGAATTCTGTTAAATGATTCCTCAAGGAGCTAGGAGAAGCAAGGGCAGTTTAGTAATTGGCTATCTCACCAATTTTTGTTGTAGAGTAGATTAGAACAAAGGTCACCCAAAATATGATGGTTATTAATCATTCTGAAGCTGCAATGTAAATTTTAGAGAAACATTTTCCCTTGGCTTTGTCTATGGTCTTGTATATGTACATCAAGATCTGGTTATTAGCCAGACTAATTTTTACTTTCATAGCCCCAATCTAATTTCTCATCATCTCTCACCTAGTGATTGTAATATTCCAGGTTTATCCTCTATATTATGAACCAGAGTAATCTACCTAAAAATATATGTAACACCAAGCTTCTGTTTAAAATCGTCCAACTATTCTCCTTGCCTAGGAAACGTAATCAATTGTCTCACTATGACTTACGAGTTCCTCCTCCAAAACCTGGCTGCGGCCTACCTCTATCATTATGTTACTTTATAATATAGAATAGCACTTTAAATTTGATGGTCAAAATTTGTGTGGTTCCAAGTACATTCTACATGTTTCAGCACGCAGTGCCTTTGCTTATGCTGATCCGCAACACACTGTCACTCTTCTCTACTTAGGTAACCGTCCTCTTCTTTCCAAACTCAGCTAAGATGTTGTTTAAGGGTACTAACTTGGCAACAAGTAGTAAATAAGTCCTAGGGATCTAATTCATGGTAATGAATATAGACAATTTTGTATTTATCATCATCAAAGTTGCTAAGAGACTACAAGTTAATCAGAAATAAATAATTAGAAAAGTGAAGAGGTGCTAATTATTGCTACAATGGCAATCGTACTACAATACGTGAATTAGCAAAATAACATGTTGCACAGCTTAATTTTACGCGTTATACGTCAAAGGTATTTTAAATTGTTTAATGTTCATTTCTCTGAGGCCAAAAAAAAAAAAAATTCAACTCAGGCTGAGACGATTATACTACCTAAATATCTTTGCAGGTAGCTTATAATATTATCTATGCATTGTTCCTTGTCTGGCCCTAAATACACTGGAGGCTGAGTTTGCATTCCTGACCTAACAGTAAGGTTCTCTCTTTAGGCCGTTGAAAGGAAAGGGACGGAATCTGGAGCTTTATACGAGGCGCTGATAGGTGGAGCTGCGTAAGGAGTAGAGGTTGGAGAAGTCGGCTTCGGAGGTAATAGTGAACAGGGACGAGAAATGATTTTCGCCTCTTGGCCACAAGACTCACACTATAGCATAGGAACAAATCACCAGTAAAGTGCGAAGTAGAAAAGAATTAATTCCAGGGTGCCGAAAGAACCGCAGAAGTAAATTTCGGGAAGGAGACATTTATATTAATAGTTCTCTATAAGTTGAGCTGTGGCCAGACGCCTCTCGATTTCCGGTTTTGCTTCCTCACAGTAGAGGAAGTGTTGCCTGCGCTTGCGCATGACCGTTTCTGTTGGGAGCCAAGAAGTTTTCGCCATTAGAAGATGGCCGACACCCTGCTTCTCTTCCTGATTTATGAGATAGAAGTTCGCGCCTAAAATGAAAGCCCGCGCACGCAGCACCAATGATGATTAGCCAAGTACTTCCCTCATTCTGAATCCCGCCCCCCTTTCTCTGCAGTGTATAAATACAGCTACCGCAGCAATAAAAGTTTGAGGCTTGATCAGGATTTTGTCTTGCCTCCATTCTTTCGCGTCTCCTGCCCTTCCCCCTTTTTTCAACCCCCACAGGTTCCTCCTCGGACTCACAAGGATTTGTCCTGCTGGTCGGGACTCCCGGGGACGCCCGGGGCCGTACACAATTGGCGCCCAACGTGGGGCTCGAGGAACGGATCCTGACGGAGGTAGCACGCTTACGAACGCCTGGCCAGGCACCCACTGAGCCGCCGCGAGACTTACTCGAAAGTGCAGCTTGATTAGGTCCCCGGAGGACTGGCCGCCCTTCGGCAGTCGTGACCTGAGGATAAGGTAAGCGGAGCTATAAATATGGGACAGGAATTGAGTTCCCATGAACTCTTTCTTCAGGGGATCGAGGATTCCCTCAAGATGCGGAAGATTAAGGCTAGAAAAAAAGATTTGCGTGAATTTTTTATGTTCTTGTCTGATGTTTGCCCATGGTTCCCACAGGAAGGGACAATAGATAAAAAATGCTGGAATCGTGTAGGAAATTGTTTAAATGATTATTATCAAACCTTTGGGCCTTCTAAAGTGCCTGTGACTGCATTTTCGTATTGGAATTTAATTAGGGAGATTCTCATGGGTCATTTTTTTGACCCCGATGTCCAAAAGGTTGTAGAGACCGGGGAAACAATTCTTAAAGCAGCCTCTCGTCTCCATTCAGCTTGTCCAGCCGTTACCATTGATATGGGTTCAAATGAAGAGTTCCCAAAAAATTCCAGAAACCGGTCATCATTATCCCACAGATGATAAAGTTATCCCAAAGATTTATCCTTCCCTTACTGCTATTAAGGGTGATCCCAATGATGACCAGCTTTCCCCCCAAGATCAGGAAACTCTCGATGAGCAGGCTGCTCGTTATCATCGCAATGATGATCCCTGGGGATTCCCCCTTTTGAAGCCTCCACCATCTTATAATACTCCTCATCAGATGCCTGCCTTTAGCGCCCCTGCTCCCATTGCCCCCCTGATTGATCCCCTTCGACAGGCTAAGATGGCCTTAACCCAGGAAATTTCCTCTTTGAGAGATGTTTTACAACAAAAACGGGAACGCTTGGATCTCCTAAAGGAGCTTAAGGCCCTTGAGGTGGAGCTTACTTCTTTTAATGTCTCGAACGGTCCCAATAAACCCCCGCTTCGACAAAAACCAGGATCCATTAAGTTAGCCTTCCCTGTTACTCGCAGTCAAAA
This sequence comes from Tursiops truncatus, assembly GCF_011762595.2. Classification (NCBI taxonomy): domain Eukaryota; kingdom Metazoa; phylum Chordata; class Mammalia; order Artiodactyla; family Delphinidae; genus Tursiops; species Tursiops truncatus. Next base: position 51,795 of record NW_022983137.1, read on the forward strand.
TTTACCCACTCAAGGTGAAATTCAAGCTGAAGATAGTGAGGAAGGGGAAGAGGAAGAGGGAGAAGAATCTCCTGAACCTGATGAGGGACCAGATATTCATAATTCTTCTGGGGGCGGCCCTTTTGAACATAAATATCGCCGCCTCAATTTAAAACATATAAAAGATTCAAAATCTGCTGTCAATAATTATGGGCCCACAGCCCCTTATACATTGGCAATCTTGGAGGGATTAAGCGATCGCTGGCTGACCCCAAATGATTGGCTTACCCTGGCTCGGGCCACCCTTTCTGGGGGAGATTTTGTTTTATGGCGCACTGAATTTGCAGAAAATTGTAGAGAAACTGCCCAAAGAAATGCTGAAAACAGAACTTCCCGATCATGGACCCGAGATAAATTACTTGGCCGTCCCCCCTATGAATCCAATGAGTCTCAGGCTGCTTTTCCCCCTGGTTTGTTGGCTCAAATACAACATGCTGGCCTTAAGGCCTGGCGCCGTCTTCCGCCTAAGGGTTCGCCCACAACTTCCTTGGCAAAAATTCGCCAGGGACCAGAAGAGCCTTATTGTGAGTTTATTAGCCGCCTCACGGACGCCGCCGAGCGTGTAGTGGGTGATAGTGAAACTGATAATGCCTTTGTTAAACATTTAGCTTATGAAAATGCCAATCCGGCCTGCCAAGCTGCCCTTCGGGCTCATCGTGGTGGTAGCCTGGCTGATTACATTAAGTTGTGCTCCGGAATTGGTCCCTCCCATTCTGTTGGTCTTGCGATTGGAGCTGCTCTAAAAGATTTTATTAAAGATACATCCGTCCTAGATAAACAACAAAAAACTTGCTATAATTGCAAACAACCTGGACATTTTGCCCGGGATTGTTCATCACATAGACAAGGACAGTCATTAAAGGCTAACCCACAACAACCCCAATATCAATCCCGGGCTCCTCCCACCACCGTTTGCCCTCGTTGTAAAAGAGGCAAACATTGGTCTTCAGAATGTTTTTCAAAAACGGATATAAATGGCCAATTGCTCCCCAAAAAACAGGGAAACTTTTCACGGGGCCAGCCCCTGGCCCCTTCCTTGGAACCAAACCAAGGGGCAATTCGGTTTGTTCCTCAAAAATCTGGACAAGTTCCCTGCACCCAGATGTTGGCTCCCTCTGTCGAGCCACACCCGGAAGCGCAGGATTGGACCTCTGTGCCTCCACCGACTCAATATTAGTCCCAGAACAAGGAGTACAACCAATTCCCACAGAAGTTTATGGCCCCCTGCCCCCAAATACTTTTGGTTTAATTTTAGGAAGAGGTAGTTCCGCTTTGGCTGGCCTCCAAATTATACCTGGTGTTATTGATAATGATTATTCAGGTCAAATTACCCTTTTGGCATCTGCTTTACAAGGCCCTATATCAATCCCTAAAGGTCAAAGGATAGCACAGTTAGTATTGTTGCCCCTAAATTCTTTAAATAAGAGCCATACTAATTGTCCTAGAGCAGATGCTGCTTTTGGCTCCTCAGATGTTTATTGGGTCCAACAAATTACTCCTGAAAGGCCACTCCTAACCCTGTGGTTAGATGGAAAGAAATTTGAGGGTTTAGTCGATACAGGAGCCGATGCAACAGTTATTTCGGAAAAATATTGGCCCTCCTCTTGGCCTTGTACAGTGTCTATAACTCATTTACAAGGCATAGGACATTCTACCAATCCTAAACGGAGTTCTAAAGTTCTTACATGGATAGATACTGAAGGTAATACTGGACAGGTACAACCTTATATTTTGCCACATATCCCGTTGAATCTTTGGGGACGTGACATCCTGTCACAATTAAAGTTAATCATGGCCAGCCCCAATGAGGTGATGACCCAACAAATGCTAAACCAAGGGTTTCTACCAGGCTTAGGCTTAGGAAAAAATAATCAGGGTATTACACGACCTATTTCCCTGGCATCTAACATAAATCGCCAGGGCCTAGGCAGTTCGCCTTTTTCTTAGCGGCCATTGACCTTCCTGTACCCCATGCGGACAAAATACGATGGAAAACTAATGATCCCGTTTGGGTGGACCAATGGCCTCTAACAGAAGAAAAACTTACAGCTGCCACAAAGTTAGTGCAGGAACAATTGGCCGCTGGACATTTAGAAGCCACTACTTCGCCATGGAATACCCCTATATTTGTGATAAAAAAGAGATCTGGCTCATGGCGACTTCTCCAAGATCTTAGGGAAATTAATAAAACGTTTACTATGGGAGCTTTACAGCCTGGCTTGCCTTCTCCTATTGCCATTCCAGCTGGCTATTTTAAAATCATTATTGATCTTAAAGATTGCTTTTTTACTATCCCTCTCCATCCTCAGGATAGAGAGCGTTTTGCATTTAGTCTCCCAGTAATTAATTTTAAAGGCCCAATGCCACGTTTTCAATGGAAGGTCCTCCCGCAGGGTATGGCCAATAGCCCCACCTTATGTCAAAAATTTGTTGCACAAGCTGTAGACCCTCTTAGGGCTCGTTGGCCTGGTATCTATATCATTCATTATATGGATGATATTCTTTTGGCTGGAAAATCAACTGATGAACTCCTTAAGTGTTATCAAGATTTAAAAGATAATCTTGCTTCCTCTGGCCTTCAAATTGCTTCAAATAAGGTACAATTAAAAGATCCATACTATTATCTTGGTTTCGAATTAAACAAAAAAATAATTACCACTCAAAAGATACACATACAAGTATCACATTTGCAAACCCTCAATGATTTTCAAAAATTTTTGGGAGATATTAATTGGCTACGACCGTATCTTAAACTTACTACGGGAGAGTTAAAACCCTTATTCGAAATTTTACAAGGGCCATCAGATCCCTTGTCACCCCGTAGGCTGACTAAGGAGGCTAAAAATTCTCTTCAATTAGTAGAAAAGGCCATTAGATGTCAACAGATTACCTTTTTAGATTATGGTCGTCCCTTTAGTTTGATTATTTGTGCCACTGCACATACACCCACTGGAGTCCTATGGCAAGATCATCCCCTCTTGTGGATACATTTGTCCGTATCTCCTAATAAAGTGCTTAAGACCTACCCTTCCTTAGTAGCACAGGTTCTTACTTTGGGCAGAGAAAAAAGCCGTCAATTTTTTGGCAGAGATCCTGATCATTTGATTCTCCCCTATACCAAAGAAGAGCTTAGTTGGTTATTACAAACTGATGATAAATGGCTTGTTTCCTTATCCTCCTTTCAGGGTAATATTGATAATCATTATCCACCTGATAAGCTCCTTCAGTTTGCTAGAAAACATCTGTTTATATTTCCCAAAATCACTTCTGCTGTTCCTCTGGGAGATGCTGCCCTAGTATTCACTGATGGATCATCATCCGGTGTTGCTGTATTTGTTATAAATAATCAGCCCTATAGGGTACAGTCCCCCTTTTTATCAGCACAACTTGTTGAGCTTTTTGCCATTCTTCAGGTTTTTGAGATGTTACAGAATATCCCCTTTAATTTATATACGGACAGCTCATATATAGCTTTGTCCGTCCCCCTTTTAGAAACTGTTCCATATATTAAACCCTCTTCCAATGCTGTTCCCCTTTTTCAACAACTTCAAAGTCTTATACTTCGAAGACAAGCGCCTTTTTTTATTGATCATCTTAGGGCTCATACAGATCTTCCTGGACCCCTCTCTCAGGGCAATGATTTAGCTGATAAAAATGCCCGCCTGATGTGCACCGTAACCTCTGATTCTGTTTCTCAAGCTACTCAATTTCATCAGCTACATCATGTTAATGCACATACTCTTCGCTTAATGTTTAAGCTTACTCGAGAACAATCAAGACAAATTGTAAAAAATTGTCCAGGGTGCGTTACATTTTTACCTCTTCCACATCTTGGGGTAAACCCAAGAGGTCTATTACCTAATGAAATCTGGCAGATGGATGTTACCCATCTTGCTAAATTTGGAAAATTAAAATTTATTCATGTGTCCATTGATACCTTTAGCGGCTTTATATATGCCTCCCTTCAGGGAGGAGAAGCCACAAAAAACATTATTTCACATGTGCTCCAATGTTTTACAGTTTTAGGCAAGCCTCAAATAATTAAAACAGATAATGGGCCTGGGTATACCTCCCAGGCTTTCCAAGATTTTTGCACCTGGCTTCAAATAAAACATCTTACGGGAATTCCATATAACCCCCAGGGTCAAGGCATAGTAGAAAGAGCCCATCAAACCCTTAAAAATACCATTTCCAAGCTTAAAAATAATGATTTAACTGCTACAAAAAATTCCCCAAAAAATATTCTTAGTCATGCCCTGTTTGTAATTAATTTTTTACAATTAGATAATAATGGTAGATCTGCCGCCGATCGCCTTTGGCATCAAGAAACTAAAAATCAATATGCACAAGTTATGTGGAAAGACCCTTTGACCTTTAAATGGCATGGACCCGATCCACTCCTCATCTGGGGGAGGGGATCCGCATGTGTATATAATACCAAAGAAGGTGGAGCACGCTGGTTGCCTGAGCGCCTTATTAAACCTATAAGTTCTATAAAGTAATAAATTTTATCCAGGGCCCTTTTCCCTGAGATTGTATTTCTTTTTCTTTTTCAGAAAAAGATGGAGACCCTCCTAATATTGAAAGAGCGGCAGAGACGACATGAGCTATCCGTTGTGACCCTGATCCTGTCATCTTTGCTGGTTGTTGGACAGGCTGAAAGCACTCCCCACTTGCCTCAAAATTTAACCTGATACATTACCATCGCCTCGCCATTACAGAAGCAGAACCAAAGGATGATTTTGGCTGCCCTTCCACTGGAGCGGCATGAAACAGAGACATGCCTACCCCCCTCTTTGATGGAGGGTATGGGTACCGAGTTGAGTGTGGCAGCAAAGCATGCACAAGGGAAAACGTGTATATATGTATATACAAGGTAATCTCTGTTATTCCCTGTGAGTATACCTGAATTATGATAGAGGTTGGTATCTAAACATTGTTTTTGGCTTTTAGTAGCTAAGATTATCTTTGGCTCTGCCTCTCCTCCCCAAAAGATACCAAGAGCCGATGAGTGTGGACACACATACCTTGTCCACGGGAGGATTCAGGTCACTACTCCCTCACTCGGTTAATGCCCACCTCCTTAAAAGAAATAAAAAGGGAGGAGATGTTGGGAGCCAAGAAGTTTTCGCCATTAGAAGATGGCCGACACCCTGCTTCTCTTCCTGATTTATGAGATAGAAGTTCGCGCCTAAAATGAAAGCCCGCGCACGCAGCACCAATGATGATTAGCCAAGTACTTCCCTCATTCTGAATCCCGCCCCCCTTTCTCTGCAGTGTATAAATACAGCTACCGCAGCAATAAAAGTTTGAGGCTTGATCAGGATTTTGTCTTGCCTCCATTCTTTCGCGTCTCCTGCCCTTCCCCCTTTTTTCAACCCCCACAGGTTCCTCCTCGGACTCACAAGGATTTGTCCTGCTGGTCGGGACTCCCGGGGACGCCCGGGACCGTACACACGTTTCCGCGTTAGGCCCGTCTCTAGGGCAGAGAGTTATGACTAAGGTGGCATCATTGCAGATGTTTCCCAACAAACTGAGGTAAGCTGGCTGGGAGAAGTGACTGACAAGAAGAGCCAGGGTGGGCCTGGGCTGGGCGTAGGTGATGTGCAGGCTAAGCCAAGCAAGCCAGAGCGCTCCCGGTACTGTCACTGGCGTCGGTGGGTTCAGAAAGGCGAGGAGGAAGCTGCCGGAATCGAAGAGACTTACTGGCTGAGCGTAGAAAGGCAAGACAGTTTTGTAATCAAAATATGAAAAGCAAGATTTCATTCCCGAGTACCAGAGCGACTTTCTTGCTCTGAACGCAGAGGAGAGGGAAGCTAAGGCAGCGCTGCGCGAGGGACCGCTAATGTTGCTGTATATTTTGATATTCCAGCCGCAAGAAATACAGAGCCGCCCTAAAGAAGAAAAAACGAAACAAACGTCGCCGGTAACTCGCTCGACTGAGAGACTCAGGTAACGGACTCCTCATCTTGTTTTTGTGTAAGAAGTTGTTCCCCCCAGCTGCCGCCCTAACTTGAGACCCCAGTGTCAGAAGGCAGGTGTGTACCTGATGAAGTGTAGTGTCTGCTTCTTTGCAAATAAACACGTTAGACACATGTAAGAGAAAATGTTAACATTCTGAAGAAAAAGGGGAAAGGTATGGTGAATTACTACTGTTGATATGTATATATTAAAGAACTTGATGTAACAGATGCAACAATTGTGAATTTTCAGCAGTTAGCACAGCTCTAGGACACGTTAAGTACTCAGGGAATGTTTTCCTTTGTACTGGTCAAGGGTTTTAATTACATATTGTTCAAGTTTTTCTCAGACTGCAGTAGTGTAAGACACTTTATATTGACTCAACTAATAAATCAAACTATTGTTATTTAAACATTTACAAGTGTAAAACTAGTCGTGAAGCTCTTATTTGACTATAACGTTGTATATTTACAGAAAAGAAAACCAAATAAAATCACACAGCCTTTTCAAATCTATATTAGTGTAATGTTAGGGATTATGTGGAACAAATTCCTAAAAAATAATTATCGTTCTCATGGCTATAACTGCATTACGTGGCATTTGCAGTGCCTCTATTATTGTTGCCTAAAGTTATTTACCAGTGTTTTTCTGTAGGAAAAAAGTGGGGAACCTTAATTTGTACACTGATCATAACGTTATTTGGCCTTAAAATATCAGACCTTAACATTTTTGTATAAACCTGTCTTTAATGCAGTAAACTTAGTACTACTTGAGCCAACATGGTTATAAATGCAGATGGATGCACTGAAATCACACAATACTGGCTTATAATGGTTGTCATACATGTTTTCCAGAACTTACTTATTAAATTGTCCAAGACAGTTCTTGAACTACGGGACTATGGCCTCAAGTAACCAGGATTCTTGGACTTGGAAAAACAACCATAGAGATTTCATTTACCATTGGTGTTCCCAGGTAATGATTTTAGTACCACAACATGGAATTTTTGGAATGGAAAGATTAGTGTGTTCACATGCAATGTGTAATGACATGTCTCTATTATTAGGTGGAAACTAGTCCACTATAGGTAGGACAAAACATCAGGAGAAAAGGATAAACAGGATAGGTTGGAGTTACTTACACTTTTTATTTTTTTTTAATTCCTAAAATTCTCAGCTATCTCCCATTGTGTATTTAATCTGTTTTCTTCCAGCATACAGTTTTCTAAAGCCTCTTTCTCTCTTTCTTTCCCTGTTTTAAATTCAGTAATAGTTTGTGTTTTCTTGCATCATTTTTTTCCTTTTGACTTTGTAAGGTACACTCACAGCAAGCCTTAGTAGTCAAGTCGATAATTTCTCTTGGTAGATTTAGTATGTTGAAGGATAGATCGCTGCTTTGCTCTTGATTTTATAGATAATGCCATATCCAAAACTAAGCAGTTGTCTCTCGATTATGAGCTTTGCTCCTGGTTTTGCACATTGACTCACATTTCTTTTTCTAGTAATACTTAGTGAATGTATAGAATAAAAAACATTTCTGTTCATTCATTGTAGTACAGATTGGATGGGCAAACATTACACGCACATATTCTCTAAAATACAGACAATATTACTATAAGAATGAGTTGGCTAATGATTGTTAGAAATTTGTGGAATACTGAGCTTGCAGTTACTGGTAGCCTTTTTGGCATCTAGTTTAACCTTGGATAACCTGAAATAAACTGTCTTGTCACAAATTAAGATAAAGTGTAAAAAAGCAAGTTACAAAACTGTAGCACGATTCTATTTTTGTTTTAAAGAGTTACATGCATAATACATTTATATATTTTGTACTTAAATATATGCTGTATATATTTGATTATATCTGTAGAGAAAATGCTACACCTCAGATTGTTTATAATCACTTCTTTGGAGTGTGTGAACGTGATTTTGGAGGTTTAGGGGATTAAGTGAATGAGGAGATATTTTTGAGTATCAGCAGATATTTTTGAGTATCCAGGCAGTGTCCAATCAGTGGAAATAATCTCTGTAAGTAATTCAGAGTCATATCCTCTGTACCAGATTAGGTCACTTATTTATCTGAATAATTGTATCAGTTAGAAGTTACCGTTCTTTGGTGTATATGTGTGACCCTATTTTCTTTCAATTTAAAATGCTGAAATAATAAAATTTACTTGCTTAGAAAAGCAGTTTAATCTAGGAATGGGTAAGCATTTGGTTAGACCTATAATACATATGTGACAGATATAAAATATTTTTTTTTTAATCTTGAATCATGGAAAGCTTATGCTGCATTTCCTTAAGTTGCTTCAGTTTTCCCTGTGTGCTCTCCATGTCTCCATGTTTTTCTCTCAAATTTAAATTTTAAATGGAACAGCATATAATTTTTTATTATGGGAAAAATAATGTATTTATTTTGAAAATGTTTCAATATACAGAAAGTTTCAATACAGAAAATGTTTCAATATACAGAAAAAATAGTACAATAAACATCTATGAACTCTTTATCTAGATATGCTAATGAACATGTTTTCTCTGTCCTCTTTTTCTTTATGTATGTACATACATATATTTCTATGTATATCCATATATGAATAAATACATACAGATAGATACACATCCATGTACACCTAAATTTTTTTTCCCAAATAATTTACACATCAGTTGCAGATATATGATGCTTCATTCCTAAATATTTCAGCTTGCATCTCTAAAGTATGACATTTTTCTACAGAACATACCAACTTTGCATCTATATAAATGAAAGGAATTCAGTAGTATGATATACGAACGGCTGTATATGTTATCCAGGATTGATATATGTATATAACCAGGTATATATCTGTTACATATACATCTTATATATATTATCATTATATATCTATAGCCAGTATTGATTATTTTAAAAAGCTGAAGTCATGGGCTTCCCTGGTGGCGCAGTGGTTGAGAGTCCGTCTGCCGATGCAGAGGACATGGGTTTGTGCCCTGGTCCAGGAAGATCCCACATGCTATGGAGTGGCTAGGCCTGTGAGCCATGGCTGCTGAGCCTGCGCGTACGGAGCCTGTGCTCCACAATGGGAGAGGCCACAACAGTGAGAGGTCCACGTACCGCAAAAAAAAAAAAAAAAATTAAAATGCATAGAATGGAAGGATTATACTTTCTAAATGTAGAAACCTGGATGTTGCTTTGAAACTTGTTATTTGCCTTATTGGCACCTGCGCATCTCTGTGATCAGACTAGGACAAACTTCAGTGTTACTGCTGGTTTTTTTAATATGAGAAAAGTGACAGAACAAATGTCATGCAAGAATGTAGAAGTAGTGACTTTAAGCTGTTACCTTCTAGGAAGATGCTGATTGTAGTGCTCTTCCAGGTGCTCTATTATGTCCTCTAATTCTCTTGCACCTCTTAAAGGCTTTATGTAAGATAACTTTCATGACATTTTAACCATCCCGAAAATGTGTTATTTGCTATTATATATAGCGTATATGTGTGTGTGTGTAGAATGATGCCAATTCTTTTATTTGATTACATAATTATATCAATAGGCAAAACTTACATGAGGAATGGTTGTTGAGGGAGCAGAAAGCACAAGAGGATTTAAGAATAAAGAAGCAAAAGGAAGAGGCAGCTAGTAAACAGCAGGAAGAACAAGAGGTATGCTTTTAGTCAAATTAATCAACTACCTAACTAGTTAACTAAAATAACTTCTAATTAAAATAGAGAATGACTTTTTCACGTTAACAATTACATGCCTTGAACAACAGCAACAAAAATACTTTGAGGACTTCCCTGGTGGCACAGTGCTTGAGAGTCCGCCTGCCGATGCAGGGAACACGGGTTCATGTCCTGGTCCGGGAAGATCCCACATGCCGCGGAGAAGCTGGGCCCATGAGCCATGGCTGCTGAGCCTGCACGTCTGGAGCCTGTGCTCCTCAGCGAGAGGGGCCACACCAGTGAGAGGCCCACGTACCGCAAAAAAAAAAAAAAAATCTTTGAAAGTGATGGTCTTTGTAACCAATATATTTAATTTTTTTAATTTATTTATCCCATATGTTGAATGTTTTAAAAATTAAGTATGGGGGAAAAATACGTTTCTTTTCTCTTGAAAGAGAAAGTTGAGGGAAGAATGGGAAGAATATCAGAGAAGAGAGAGAGAAGAGGAGGAACAGAAACTACAGGAGAAAAGAGAAAAAGAGGTGGTTCTTATCATAGGAGGATAAATACACTGTGTATAGTGTGCGGATAGGCTATATGATGGATTTGAAGCTATGGGCATGTGAGGGCTTGTAGTTCTTTGGTTTGTTTTTAAAAAGCCGTATTTTTTAGTGGAGACATACATATTCTTTGTGTCCATGCAATAGCAGTTAAGACTATCTTAATTTAACGGTTTCTTCAGCTTTACCCAGTGTAGTGCAAAAGCAGCCATGGCAGTATGGAAACAAATTGGTGTAGCTATGTTCTAATAAAGCTTTATATAGAAGCAGACAGCTGGCCCCTGCTTTACACTTTGTACCACTCTAGCAAATGATGTGACTCTCAGGTTCAACTGTGTGAGTTGACTTGTTTAGGAAAAAACATTTTGTATACTTGACATGTTTATTTCATTCCTTAAAGGCTTAACAGCTGGTGTCCTGCCACCAAAACTATTTGATTTTGAGAAAGCAGGGATCGAATATTTAAGATTTAGATTTTTGCTATCGTTGTTCTCATTAAATCTTGACTTGCTTTCAAACCTGTAGCTAACAGACAGTTTGCTAATTTAAAAAGGTAATCTGTAAGGTGTATGTACATATCTTTCATGTCTTTCAGGATTCTTTCTAAACATTGATTTGATGTATTTTGCTGCTTTCCTTAATAGGGTGATTATTTCAAAAATTCACAACCCATCTTTACTTGAAATGATTCATCAGCATTTTTCTTTTCTGTATTCTAAGTTTGAATAACATAAAATTGAGTAGTTAACCATCTCATAATGGAGAAAAATGGATTTGGTTGTGTCTTGGTCATAATGGAGTAGAAGTAGTCTCCACAACTTTGTTTTTTGTATTTCAGCCATTAGTTAACTCCAGTGCAAATTTTAGGCACCTTAATTTGAGCACTACTTTCTAGATGAGGTGAGATGTATCAGGGGACAAGAAATTTCGAACTTCTAAATTTTTTTATAGAGAGGACTCAATTGCCATTTTAACTATGGAATTTTTTTCATTTGAGGTTTCCAGGGTTCAGATAGAAGCTCTGGCTTCTTTTAAATGCTCTGATTTTTTTAAGGAAGTCTAGAAGGCATTAAAGAGAAGCATAAAGTACAGTCATCCCTGGGTATCTCTGGTGATTGATTGGTTCTAGGGACCCTGATGGCAGCAGTCCCCAACATTTTTGGAACCAGGGACCAGTTCTGTAGAAGACAGTTTTCCGTGGACAGGGTGGGAATGGTTCAGGTGGTAATGCGAGCCATGGGGAGCGGTAGATGAAGCTTCACTCACTTGCCTGCTGCTCACCTGCTGTGCAGCCCAGGGATTGGAGACCCCTGCCTGAGGGTACTGAAATCTGTGGGTGCTCAAGTGAAATGGTATAGGATTTGCATATAACCTAGGCACATCATTCTATATACTTTAAATCATTTTTAGATTTTTATAATGCCCAATACACTTTAAAAGGTACAAAAATAGTTGCTAGCGCATTGCAAATTAAGACTTTGCTTTTTGGAACTTTGTGGGGTGTTTTCCCAAATACTTTCTTTTGTTTTTGTTTTTTTTTTGTTTGTTTGTTTGTTTTTTTGCGGTACGCGGGGCCCCTCACTGCTGTGGCCTCTCCCGTTGCGGAGCACAGGCTCCAGACACGCAGGCTCAGCGGCCATGGCTCACGGGCCCAGCCGCTCCGCGGCACGTGGGATCCTCCCAGACCGGGGCACGAACCCATGTCCCCTGCATCGGCAGGCGGACTCTCAACCACTGCGCCACCAGGGGAGCCCCCCAAATACTTTTGTACTATCGTTGGTTGATGGCTGTGGAACCCACACATACAGAGGAATGACTGTAGATTCTAAGTGGATTTAAGAAATATATGTGATTCTGCTATGTGCTAGACAGTTGTTTAGTTAATGGGATAAGACAGTGGAAAAGATACAGTCCCTGCTCTTAGTGTTACTTTGCTAGATGGGGGAGCCATATGATAAGTTGCCCAAAAAGATAATTTCCAGTGGTGTTAAGTGCTACAAAGACATAAAACAAGGTGATCTGATAGAGTGATGGGCATAGTTGAGTACTTCCTTAGATAAATGATCATGGAATATTTCTCTGAGAAGCCGATGTTTTATGCTGTTACCTGAGTACAAAAATCTCAGGGGCTCTACGCAGAGGGAAGGGCCCAGAACGTAGAACTGAAAGGAGGTGAGGATGTTTGAATCCCAGAGACCAAAGGAGAGAGTGGCAGGGGCAGGGAGGAGATCAGAAGGGTAGACAGGGTCAGATCATTTAAGGCCTCCTGGATTTGAAGGAGGAGTTTGGACTTCATGTTAAGTGTAATGGAAAGCCATTGTCTTTACTTTTAACAAATCATTTATCACTTTTGTATAAAGAATAGGGAAACTGGAGGGGTGGGACAGGAAGGGTGGGAGGGAGGGAGACACAAGAGGGAAGAGATATGGGAACATATGTATATGTATAACTGATTCACTTTGTTATAAAGCAAAAAGAAAAGAATAGGGAGTAGGGAACAGTGACCAAAGAGGCAAGAGTCAAGATACGCTGCTGTTTCAAATAGGATATGATATGTTGGTAATTTGTATGATGATAGTGCTTTACAAAGATAAGTACACAGATCTGGGGTACGTTAATACAGAGTCAACAAGATTGCTCATGGTAAATTGAGGGTAGAGGTGTGAAAGGGAATGGAAGAATCCAAGTCATACTCTCAGGTGTTTAGTTTGAATAAGAGGGGAAGTAAAAGGAAGCACCATTTACTGAGATGTGACACTTAGAGGGTCGACAAGGAGGAAACAAAAGTTCTGTTTTGAGCTTGGAGGACTCTTACATGCAACTAGATTTATCAAGTCTTTTATGTAATTCTTTAAGGAGCTAGAGAAGAGAAGTCTAACATGATTAAAATTTGTTTAAATGTCAGTTAAATAGAAATTTACTGAAATTTTGGAGAACTTACTTTGCCTTATCAAAAAGTTTGAAATAGCTCATAAATCCTAAATACTACTGTTCATGTCATATTTTTGACTTTTTTAAAATGTTAATGATATTGTGGCTAGCATTGTGTTTTATAATACTGATACCTCATCTTAAAAACTTGTATGTGGTATATATGCTTAAACATAGTAACTGTTGTTCCTGAAACTTACAGGAATATTCTTAAATATTTTATAATGTGTTTTATTACATTTTCTATTTCAATAAAAATTCTCACCTATATCCTTTTGAAAGCTTTTCAGAAGACCTGTGCTGTAGAAAGCAAATAAGAACATGAAACCTTGCATGTATAAGCTTTTTAAAATTTTAAGTTGAGATTCTTAACCACAAAAACTAGCTATGGGGCTTCCCTGGTGGCGCAGTAGTTGAGAGTCCGCCTGCCAATGCAGGGGACGTGGGTTCGTGCCCCGGTCCAGGAAGATCCCACATGATGCGGAGCGGCTGGGCCTGTGAGCTGTGGCCGCTGAGCCTGCGCATCTGGAGCCTGTGCTCCACAATGGGAGAGGCCACAACAGCGAGACGCCCGAGTACCGCAAAAAAAAAAAAAAACTAGCTATGAGTTACCTGACTTTCAGATTTTTATTAATCCCATGTTTGCATTTGTAGGAATCTGTGCAGAAGATGCTGGAACCGGCTGAAAATGAGGTATTTTTCAAAACTTTCATTAAAATTTTGATACCAGTGAACATTTCTTTAAAAAGAATACTTCTGAGGCTTCCCGGGTGGCGCAGTGGTTGAGAATCTGCCTGCCAATGCAGGGGACACGGGTTTGAGCCCTGGTCTGGGAAGATCCCACATGCCACGGAGCAACTAAGCCCGTGTGCCACAGCTACTGAGCCTGCATGACTGGAGCCTGTGCTCTGCAACAGGAGAAGCCCTCGACAGTGAGAGGCCTGTGCACCGCGATGAAGAGTGGCCCCCGCTCGCTGCAACTAGAGAAAGCCCTCGCACAGAAACGAAGACCCAACACAGCCAAAAATAAATAAATAAATAAATAAAAAGAATACTTCTGGTAATGTTAATTTTGTGGTAAACTACTTAGATCCTGTCTGAATGTGGGAATCACTCTGTAGGTGTGTGATTTGTACAGCAGCAACAACAGAAGTGAACTGCTAAACAAAAACAAAAATCACCCTGGTGGACTGGAATTGTTTATAGTCCTTAAAGTGTATGTAAACAACATCACACACTCTTATGCCCATAGGGATGATTTAACTTGATTCAGAGTAACTTAGGTTGTTCTCAGGGAATGGTTCCCTAACAAGTCCTTCAACACTTTTCGGAATGGATGGACAGAAGGGAAACCTTGATGACTGCTCCTCGTAGCCATAGTGATGCCTGATGATGGGCAGTGACTGGGAGCCAGGAGAGACATATAGCCCCTGTCTCATGACAATTGTTTGTAGAGTCTAGATTCTGTGATACAACTTAAATGTGTATATTCTTACATGAATCTGTTTTTATTTTTGACCACAATATTTCGAATATACTTTAAATCTTTAATTCTGATGGATTTTTAAAACTACCAGTAAAATTATGGTTATTTTCAACAGTTGGAAAGTGGTGCCACATGGCAAAATCCAGAACCACCCACGGACTTAAGAATAATGGAGAAAGATCGAGCTAATTGTCCATTCTACAGTAAAACGGGAGCCTGCAGATTTGGAGATAGGTAACCAGTTTTGTTTTATCACATCAGAATTAAGAGAGTTGAACCATTGAGGTTCTTGAGTTCTTTTTTTTGGGAGAGACACAGTCTTCAGTTTAAATTATTGATCATGTATCTGCTGCCTTTTTGCCACTTTTCCAGTCCTCCAGCTGACTGTACTCTGCTTCCCCCATACCTATTTCTTGGGTAGACTTAACCTAGTTCTCTGGTGGTGCTTCCTTTACTTTGCTCCCACACTTTATAAAGATCTTTTGCTTCTTGTTTTTTACCCTGTGCTTCCATTGGTCCATGTGGACAACATGATTGGGGAAATAATACATTTGTGCTGTTTCCAGGAACCTTAGAACCCTGGCTTTGTTTTTCCAGTGGAAAACACTTGCACAAAATGAGCTTTTTAAAATTGCTTTGTTTAAATGGATATCTGCGCAGGATAGGATCAGAGTGAAGAGAGGGAGTATTCACATTAACCATTCTCAGTATACTCAGGCTCAGGAACAGCCCTCTTGGTTCAAAAACTAGGTTTAGTAGCTGTCATTTTGGGAAAATTAATTAAGATCTCTGTGCCGTATTTTCCTTATCTATAAAACAGGGATTAAAAATAGTATCACCCTTATAAGGTGACTGTGAGCCTGAAATGAGTGAATACATGGGAAGCACACAGAACAGTGCCAGGCATGTGGCAAGCCCTAAGTGTTTGCTTGTGTTTTCATTATGATCATTGTTTCTGTAGTTCTCTGAACCATTCTTTTTCTGTATCTCTTTGGGATCAGTGTTTCTGAAACAGGACATTCATGTGGAAAACTAAGTGTTGATCTCTTCATTCATTTAACAAATATCTGTATTCCAGGCACTTGTCATTTTTATAATTTGGTTCATTTATCAATAAACTATTTGGGGGCTTCCCTGGTGGTGCAGTGGTTGAGAGTCCGCCTGCCGATGCAGGGGACATGGGTTCGTGCCCCGGTCCGGGAAGATCCCACGTGCCGCAGAGCGGCTGGACCCGTGAGCCATGGCCGCTGAGCCTGTGCATCCGGAGCCTGTGCTCCGCAATGGGAGGGGCCACAACAGTGAAAGGCCCGCATTTGGGAAATAAATAAATAAACAATTCAAAGTAGGCACAATAATCTGCCCCTATCCACAGGGCATATGTTCCAAGCACCCCAGTGGATGGCTGAGCCACAGTAAGTACCAAACTCACAGTATGCTATGTTTTTTCCTATAACAATAACCAATAACCAAAACCAATAACAAAGATTAATTATTAAAATAGACACAGTAAGAGATTAATAATAATAAAATGAAACAATTATAGCAGTATGCTGTAATAAAAGTTATAGGAATGTGCTGTCTTTCTCAAAATATCTTATACTACATTCACCCTTATGATGATGTGAGATCCTGAAATGCCCACATGATGAGATGACATGAGATAAATGACTTAGGCTTCTGTTGATGATGATAGAAGGAAGGAAGATCATCTGTTTTGGTGATACTGTATCATTAAACCATGATGATATTGATGGTTGGATGCCAGGAGCAGGTGGTGCCATTGGATGGAGATCCTTGGCAGGATATAGAGTAGGACAGCACAATATTTCATCACTCTGCTTAGAACAGTGCACAATTTAAAACTTACAAGTTGTTTATTTCCAGAATTTTCCATTTAATGTTTTTTTTGTTTGTTTTTTTTTTGTTTGTTTGTTTGTTTTTTGCTGCATGCGGGTCTTTCACTGTTGTGGCCTCTCCCGTTATGAAGCACAGGCTCCGGACGCGCAGGCTCAGCAGCCATGGCTCACGGGCCCAGCCGCTCCGCGGCATGTGGGATCTTCCCGGACCAGGGCACGAACCCATGTCCCCTGCATCAGCAGGTGGACTCTCAACCACTGCACCACCAGGGAAGCCCCCATTTAATGTTTTAAGATGCTGGTTGACCAAGGATAAACGAAAAGATGGGTAACAGGAGACAAACTGAGTAATTAGAGTAATCTCTGTCAGTAGTAAGTAATTCAGTAAATTTATTATGTATTCTACAGAGGAGAAGATCTAATCATAATTTTTATGTCCTATTAATGCCAAATCCATGAAACTATGTGGTTCTTTTATATTTTACTCATAAAATTATCCTTGCTGTGAGTTTTTCCTTCTTCAAAATACTGACCTTTGCTTTCTTTTTTTTCCACCCTAAACTTGTCTTCACCTTTTTACATGTCTAAAAACAATAATTCTGAACCTTGAATCACATTAGGATCATATTAAAAACTTTAAAGAAAAATATTCTTTAGCCTCACTTCAAATTATGTTAATCAAAATCTCAGACATTTTGAAATGTCTCCAGATGTTTTCAGTGTGCCCCAGGATTGAGAGCCATTATCGTAGAATATTTAACTCCCTTTTTGTTTTATAGCTGGGATTATACTTGCCCAGGTTATCTGTGAAGGGATTCATAAAATGTGGTGAACAGTGAAAGCTTCCTCTTGAGGAACCAGGAGCTAACCAAGAAGAGGGATTTTATTCTGTTTAGTAACCTTTAGAACCCAAATGTAGGTTTAATTTCATCAAAAATAGTAATAATTCATTGATTTAATATACTCCCCCTCATAAATATTTGGTGGATTATGTTTGAAAGACAGCTGAGACTCAAAATGTATTCACATTTGTGTGCATAGTTGAACTAAAGTCCAAGTTTCAAGATTTTAGCTGCCTGATCCCTTGTTTATGTTGTACTCCCAATATTCCCGTGAATTTTAAGACTTTAAGGTTATACTTGGGAGTCCCCTGGTGATCCAGTGATTAGGACTTCGCACTTTCACTCTGGAGGGCCCAGGTTCAATTCCTGGTTGGGAAACTAAGATCCCACAAGCCACACAGCAAGGCAAAAAAAAGACTGTCCTTTTATTGGGTTTATGTGAGAAGAAGGGAGATATCCTAAACAGTTTTAGGAAATCAGTTGACTGTACTTAATTTGCGGAAAGGGGAAAGGAACCTCACACTCTGAAAACCCACACCTGAGAGCTGTTTCAAGGAAATATCCACAGTGGTCAGATTAGTTTGTGACAGTTCTTAATACTTTCACAGGCATATGAAATTAGCATTAAAACTGTCCAAAAAAAGAAATATATATATATATAATATATATATTTATATATATTATATATATATTAATATATATTTATATATATTATATATATATAAATATATATATGTATATGAGTTACTCAGGCATTTTCATCATTCAGGTGACGAATTGTGAGATAGAAGTCTGTGGAATTAGCAGTTAAATCTAAGGCCATCTTCTCAGACAAATTTACTGTTCCACTTTTACAGAGAACTGTAGTGACTTGCCCCAGATCATTTCAAGCATTCTTTTCTGTTAAGGTTTGCGAGATCATTGGAAAAATACATTCATAACCTAAGCATTTCTTTGGTTGCATGTTTTTATAAGTAGAACTAAGTTCATCTGGAATCTTTCTAGAATTGGCATTTTTTGGAGTCACGGCTTTGAGAGTTCTTTCCTCCCCCTGCCCCCCAAAAGAACATAACTACTAATGATACTGAAGATATTCATATCTGTCTTGAGTATTTATTCATATCTTACCTTCTTCCAGAAGTGACTGTAAAAGGCTACATACTAACTTAAATAAAATAGAGGAAATGGGAAGCAAGGCAGAGAGAAGGAAACAAGTTATTTTGAATATGCAGTACTTTTGACTCTGCATTTTAATGCGTTCCAGTTCTTTTCAGGTGATTCTTGGAATCACAGAGGATCAGTACCATGCCTTCAAAAATACCACTTAGCTAACTTTTCAATAGGAGCTGTCAGGCCATCATTTTTTAACATACTCAAGCTTGTGTGGGTATTTCCAGGTACAGTGGGGATTTTCCCTAAACAGTGACTCGGCTGTGTCCCAAAATTCCCAGATGCTCATTTGACACCCTAGAAACTAGATCTGGGTTATAATCCTGTGAACAGAATTTTAAATTCATTAATTAAGGTGCTTGTTTGCTACTATATTTATTTACAGCTATAAAATTTCATTTTACAGTTAACAGTGCCAACCAAGGTAAGTCCTCCCAATTCTGTAGGTAGCTACTTGGGAATATGGATCACATTACAGATTGAATAATCTAGAAGGTCATTTGGAGAGTAGAAAATTTCACATTAGTTAGCGCTGAACATTTCAGACCTATGCATGATTTGTATTGGGCATTCTGTATGCATTATCTCAGTAGGTACATAGATGTATAATCTCTATATACTTTTTTGTCTTACAAAACTGAACCTCTATACCCATAAAACAACTCTGCATTTCTCTCTTCCCCCAGGTCGCTGGCATCCACGACTGACCAGTTTTTAACTACAAAATATTAACCATGAACTGTTAATTACTTGGAACCTTGAAATAAAAATTTTTTTCTCATTATCTTAGGACAAGAAAGTAAAAATAATAAAGGTCATATGAAGCATTTTTAAATTATTCAAGTACCAGTGAGTTAAGTCAACACAGCCCTGACCCAGTTGAAACTGCAAAAGAGAATCCCATTTTTCGTAAACGTTAACATTGTTTCTTAAATAAAAATTAAATTATATATATATAATGCCATATAACAAACAGGCCCTAGACTGTAAGGTGGTCAGATCTGGATCATTTCTCACAAGCCGTGTGACTTGGACAAGTGAGCTTTTTTAGGCCTCAGCTTGCTTCTTTTCAAAGTGGGGGAAATACTACCCATGATTGTCTTAGTGGGTTGCAAGGATCAGAGAAAAACATAAAATGCCATGAAAACTGTAAAATATTATATATAGAATAAGATTAACTGTTGTTACAGTGTTCATGTAAACACAGTTTCCCGTCATCAAGTCCCCCCTTCTTATTAAAAGCATGTTTACGACGTTTGGGATGGAGCAGTGCAGAAGGGACGACTATGACCCTGACGCAAGCCTGGAGTACAGCGAAGAGGAGACCTACCAGCAGTTCGTGGACTTCTATGATGACGTGCTCCCCAAGTTCAAGAACGTGGGGAAAGTGGTCCAGTTCAAGGTGGGCACATGCAGTGCGCATGGAGGACGGGACAAGTTCACCTCCCTCTGAAGTACTGGATGGGATGGGAAAGCAAGGGTACAGGGTCTCCGCCTGGGTGGGACGTGCACTGTGGTGTAGGGTCTGGTGCCATGTTGGAAGGAAATGTTAATTCCTTTTGTCTCCCTCTCCATCCACCTCAGTGCAATACAGTAGAGATACTACTTGAAATTGTAAAGAGGTACTAGCATGACATTTCCTGGGTTCTGAGGTTTTGATGAGAAAAGATCTTTCATCCACTCAGTACCTTTATGGTCCCTCTCTTTTCCAGCCTGTGAATTCTCTGCATAAGGTCCTCTGCAGATAGCTGTCCAAGCATTTATTAAGGGGCTGCATATGATGGGGAATGGACCATCTTACTTGTAGTTGGTCTCAGCTACAACTGCATTGTAACACAGCTTGCTGATTGATGTATTATGTTGATAGTGCCAGCTTGCAACTTCTGCCCAAAGTATGCATTATTTCTTCTGGAACTACCAAAGAACATAAACCTTGACCTTTTTTTAGATCATGTTTATAGATTGGATATTTTCAAACAAAACATAATGTTCCAAAAATCATGATTTGTGTTACTGAGTAAAGGAATGCAAGTTACACATAACTTTTAAAAAATATTTTTAGGGCTTCCCTTGTGGCGCAGTGATTGAGAGCCCACCTGCCGATGCAGGGGACACAGGTTCGTGCCCCCGTCCGGGAGGATCCTGCGTGCCATGGAGCAGCTAGGCCCGTGAGACACAGCCACTGGGCCTGCGCGTCCAGAGCCTATGCCCCGCAATGGGAGAGGCCACAACAGTGAGAGGCCCGCGTACCACAAAAAAAAAAAATATATATATATATATATATTTTTAAAGGTCAGGTCTTAAAGTCAGGTCTTTTGCTCTCAAGAACCAATAGTGGAATCCTGATAGAGAAGCCTCCTACCTTGTTTATGCTTTGATCAGATTCTGACCTTAATGATTTTGTTATCTTAAAGCAGAGGCTGTCATGTAATTTGAAAAAAGATGGAATTAAAGCTATGGATTTTTTTTTTCTGATAGTTGGAAATAACAGGTAAGTTGAAAGTAAAAAACACAGCAACTTCTAGTAAAGGACACTCTTGCCACAGTTCAAGACTAAATTTAATTTCTAAATTCAGAGCTATACTTTTGTTTACTGACTCTGAGTTTGTTTTTAATTTCTTTTAAAATTTTCTTTCCTCTTATCTTTTGCTACTGTTGTATATATCGTCCTGACTTCTCACTAATTCTCAGTACAGTTTGCCCTCTATATCTGTACGTTCCACATTTGCAGATTCTGCAACTGCAGATACAACCAGCGGTGGATTGAAGGTATTCCCCAGCCCCCACCCCCAAATCCAAAAAGTTCCAAAAAAGCAGAACTTGAATTTGCCACACACTGACAGCTACTTATATAGCATTTACATTGTATTAGGTATTATAAGTAATCCAGAGATGATTTAAAGTTTATGGGAGAATGTGCATAGGTTATGTGCAAATATTGTACCCTTTTATATAAGGGACTTGAGCAT
The DNA here is from genome assembly GCF_011762595.2 of Tursiops truncatus. Lineage (NCBI taxonomy): Eukaryota > Metazoa > Chordata > Mammalia > Artiodactyla > Delphinidae > Tursiops > Tursiops truncatus. Next base: position 73,265 of record NW_022983137.1, read on the forward strand.
CCATGGATTTTGGTATCCAAGGAGTCCTGGAACCAATCCCCTAAGGAAACCAAGGAATGACTGTACAACTAATAAAAAGTGAAGTGGAAGTGCCTGTCAGACACAGCACAATATCGTTAGAAGCACAGGCCATGGAGTCATTGTGGTTTGACTAACCCTGTGCTCCAGAACATGTCACTTTACCTTTTTATGAATTTTCCTCATATCAAAAGTGAATTATCACTGTATTCCTTCTTGAGATCTCTAAATCATACTGCTTCTAAACCTTACGGCTCCTTAATGGAAATCTTGCTGTTCATGCATAACCACTATCTAAAATTTTCTTTTGCTTAAAATTTTGAGCTCTATGGTATATTTTTTCTTTCAGATGTATTAAAATATAATTGACATACAGCACTTTATAACTTTACGGTGTCCCACATAATGACTTGACCTATACATACTGCAAAATGATTATCACAACAAGTTTAGTTACATTCATCACCTCATATAATTAATAAAAAAGTTTTTTCCCTTGTGATGAGGACTCTGAGGATTTACTCTCTTAACTTTCAGATATATTACACAATGGTGTTAACTATAATCAGTGTACCTCCCAGTACTTATTTATCTTACAACTGGAAGTTTGTACCTTTTGACCACCTTCATCCAGTTTTCCCAACTCTGTTAACTATAAATCTGATCTCTTTTTCAATAAGTTCATTTTTGTTTTTGTATTTGTTTTTAAGATTCCACATGTAAGTGAGGTCACACTGTATATGTCTTTCTCTGTCTGACTTATTCCACTTAGCATAATGCCCTCAGCGTCTACCCATGTTGTCACAAATAGCAGGCTTTCTTCCTTTTTATGGCTGAATACTATTCCACTGTGTGTATGTGTGTGTGTGTGTGTGTGTGTGTGTGTGTGTGTATATATATATGTGTGTGTGTATATATATATATATGTATATATATATATCACTTTTTTTTAACCCACTCATCCATCAGTAGACATTTAGTTTGTTACCATGTCTTTGCTATTGTAAATACTGCTGTAGTGAACATCAGGATGCCTATATTTTTTTGAATAAATGTTCCAATATCTTCAGATAAATACCCAGAAGTGGGTTTCCTACATCATATGGTAGATTTATTTATTTTTTGCGATACGCGGGCCTCTCACTGCTGTGGCCTCTCCCGCTGCAGAGCACAGCCTCCAGACGTGCAGGCTCAGTGGCCATGGCTCACGGGCCCAGCCACTCCACGGCATGTGGGATCTTCCCAGACCGGGGCACGAACCCGTGTCCCCTGCATCGACAGGCGGACTCTCAACCACTGCACCACCAGGGAACCCCGGTAGATTTATTTTTAATTTTTTGAAGAACCGCCATACTGTTCTCCATAGTGGCTGTACCAACTTACATTCCCACCAGCAGTGTAGGAGGGTTCCCTTTTCTCCACACCCTCTCCAGCATTTATTTTTTGTAGATTTTTTGAAAATAATAGTTGCCATTTTTTTCATTGTTTTCTAACTATTTTGTAGACTCATTGTTGCTTGTTTCTTATCCTGCTCTCTTTTTTTACCTCCTTTTGCAATTTGACGTTGGGACTTCCCTGGCAGTCTGGCGGTAAAGAATCCACCTTCCAATGCAGAGGATGTGGGTTCAATCCCTGGTTGGTGAAGTAAGATCCCACATGGTTCAGGGCAACTAAGCCAATGTGCCTCAACTAGAGAGCCCGGGTACCACAAACTACAGAGCCCAGGCGCTCTGGAGCCCACACACTGCACCTAGAGAGAAGCCCACGTGCCTCAAAAAAGATCCTGCATGCCACAACAAAGACCTGACACAGCCAAAAATAAAAATAAATAAATAAAATATTTTTTAATGTATTTAAAGTAAAAAGATGGCACATCCCCACATTGGGCTCATGTTCCTGACCCATCAAATGCAAAAATGCCTAGGACTTGAGTCTGAGGGAGGGAAGAAGACAAATAAAATATTTTTAAAAAAATGATTTGATGTCATCTGTATCAGTGTACTTTGACTTATTTATCATGTTCCTTTGTGTAACTACTACAGGTTTTTTACTTGTTACCTTGAGTCTTACATTCCTAAATTTTACACTTTTACATTTCCTCCCCTCACACTTTAGGTTATAATGCAGTTTACATGTTTTTTATATAGTGTATCCAGTGGCAAATTATTATAATTATGGTTATCTTTAATTTTTTTATGTAGTCAAATGTATCAATGTTTTATTGATTTTGGCTCTTGTTAGACTCTTCCTATTACAGGAGGAGTGTATATCAATATATGTTTTCCTTAGTCTTTATCCTTGTGTGATTTCCTTTCTCTCTCTCTCTTTTTTTTTTTTTTTCTGGCGGTACCATGGATCTTAGTTCCCTGACCAGGAATCGAACCTGTGCCCTCTGCAGTGGAAGCACATAGTCCTAACCACTGGACCATCAGGGAATTCCCCTGGTTATCTTTAATATGATTAAACTTTTAAACTAGAGTTGTAAGTGAATTATACAGCACCGGTTGTGTATTAGAGATGGTAATGACTTTGAAAATTTAGCATTGCCAGTGAAACATATTTTTATGATGTAATTCTTATCCTTTTACTTCCATTTGAAGAACTTTCTTTAGCATTTCTTGTAAGGCAGGTCTAGTGGTGATGAAATCCCTTAGATTTTCTTTGTTCAGGGAAGTGTTTATATTTGCTTCGTTTTTGAAGGACAGCTTTGCTAGGTATGGTATTCTTGGTTGACTTTTTTTCTTTTCAGTATTATGAATATATCATTCCATTCTTTCCTGGCCTGAAAGGTTTCTGTTGAGAAATCCACCTATATTCTTATGCAGGGGGGTAAGGAGGATTTCTTCCCCTTGTATGTGACTTGTCACTTTACTCTTGCTTTCAATTTTTTTTTTTGTCTTTTACTTTAGACAGGGTAATTTACAATGTCTTGGTTTAGCCATTTTGGGCCTTTCATGCCTCATGGATCTGTCATTTCTCTTTACAGCTTTGAGAAGTTTCCAGTCATTATTGCTTTAAATGTACTTTTTGTTCCTTTCTCTTTCTCCTTCCTTCTGGGATTCTCATAATGCAAATATTGTTTCTGTTGGTGGTATCCCATAAGTCCTGTAGGCTTTCTTCACTCTATTTTATTTTTTCTTTTTGCTCCTCTGATTGTATAATTTCAAATGTCCTGTCTTCTTAATTGATTCTTAGGTCAAGTCTGCTATTGAGGTTCTCTTCAGTTTAGTCACTGTATCCTTTACCTCTAGGATTTTTATTTTTCCTGCTTTTATTTTTGTTTATCTTTTCTTACTTGAACTTTTTGTTTTCTTTACACATTGTTTTCCTAATTTCCTTTAAGTTGTTTGCCTGTGTGTTCTTGTAACTTACTAAACTTCTTTAAGAGGATTGTTTTGAATTTGTTTACCAGTTTATAATTCTCCATTTCTTTCTGTTCACTTATTAGAGCTTTATTAGTTTCCACTGATGGTGCCATGTTACCCTGATTTTTCATGGTCCTTGATTTCTTAACATTGATACATTTGAGGAAGCAGTCTTTTCGCCAGAAGTCTCTTCTCCAAGCCTAACTTAGAGTCCTGGAAGTGTGAGTTGATAGAGTCCTTTGGCAAGTGGGGCTTCTTGTCAGGGTCTATTTTTGCACTGGGCCACTGCCTAAGCTCTGAGATGGTGGGGGAAGAGGCAGAGCTGGCTGATAACAGTTGGAGAGGATTGCTGGCTTGGTTTCCTGTACAAGGAAGACTATGGTTGCCTGGGTTCTCTGGTTCAGTTTCCTAGATCAGGCACCCCCAACCTCCAGGCTGTGGGCCGGTACCCATCTGTGGCCTGTTAGGAACCAGGCCACACAGCAGGAGGTGAGTGGCGGGCGAGCAAGTGAAACTTCATCTGCCACTCCCCATCACTTGCATTTCCGCTTGAACCATTCCCCTCTGTCCCCTCCCACCCCACCCCCAGTCCGTGGAAAATTTATCTTCCATGAAACAGGCCCCTGGTGCCAAAAAGGTTGGGGACTGCTGTCCTAGATGGTTAGTTCTGGGTACTATAGTCAGCAGTAGGTAGGGATATAAATTTTCTTTGCCCTCACAGGGCAGGAAAATAAGTCCCAGGGTCAGTTAAGCATGTTTGGGGACTCAAATCAATCAGGCAAGACTATGCACTGAATTCTTGGCCAGATAGGATCATTGGCTTTACTCTGCAGACAGGGAAGGCTATGGGCTATGCTCTTCTCAAGTGTTACTGTAACATTGGCTGTACTGTGGGCTATACAGCTTCCCATGTGCTCCAGTTATGTTTCTTGATAGGTGGACTGAAAGCTGTACTCATCAGTTGGTGGAGCTATGAGTTAGTTTTCTTCCCCACACTGGATCAAAGGCCAGCAAGGTTTCTGTCTGGGGATCAAATTTAGCAGAACTATGCACCAAGTTCCCTGGGCTCTCTGTATGAGCTCTTTACAGGCATACGTTTTACTTCAGTTCACAGATATCTGAGGTTTTTGTACAAATTGAAGGTGTATAGCAACTCATGTTGAGCAAATCTATTGACACCATTTTTTTCAACTGCATTTGCTTATGTCTCTGTCACATTTTTGTAATTGCAATATTTCAAACTTTTTCACTTTATTATATTTGTTATGGTATCTCTGATTAGTGATCTTTGATGTTACTATTGCAAAAAGATTATGACTCGCTGAAGGCTCAGATGATGGTTAGCATTTTTTAGCAATAAAGCATTTTAATGTATGTACATTTTTTTAGACATAATGCTTTTGCACTCTTTTTTTTTTTTTTTTTTTTGTGGTACGCGGGCCTCTCACTGTTGTGGCCTCTCCCATTGCGGAGCACAGGCTCCAGACGCGCAGGCTCAACGGCCATGGCTCACAGGCCTAGCTGCTGCACAGCATGTGGGATCTTCCCGGACCGGGGCACGAACCCGTGTCCCCTGCATTGGCAGGCAGACTCTCAACCAGTGCGCCACAAGGGAAGCCTGCTTTTGCACTCTTGATAAACGTCATTATTACATGCTCTGAGAAACCAAAAAATTTGTGTAACTCATTTTATTGCAGTGTTCAATTTACTGCAGTGGTCTGGAATCAAACCCAAAATATCTCTGAGATATGTCCATAATGTTAATTGCAAAGCTTGTGCTAATCAGACTGGCAATTATAAATGGAAAGCAGTTAGTAAATTTTTAGTATGAAAGCTTTTTAAACATTTATTATGGAAATTTTTAAAAGGTCCTTGGTGTAACTGGGCTAAATCATCTCTAAGTTCCCTTGTACTGTCTTCTGAGGCCTTTTACTCTTCCTGTAAGGGTAGTAGTATAAATCATATATAGTGTAATTCAATACTGATACTGTCCCCCTCCCTTTTGGGGAGTGGGGTGCTCTAATAAACATATTCTAATAAATTGGTAAACTTAAAAAATTATTTTGGGAAAAAAAATCTAAACTTTACTATGAATGTTTGCAGGTTTTTCTACCATTATATAAATATATATGTATATGCATTTGTGTCTGTATATATTCATATGTATGTATTTGTGTATATATGTTTGTGTCTGGAATTCAAAGATATACCCATTCTCAAGATGGTGTTCATTTATGTGAGCAAGATGGGAGAATAGAGTGAAATGGCTTCAGCATTTCAAGAAAGCACAACTTTAACATTCTACTTATTTTTTTACAATCTTAGTCAAAAATGGAAATTAAAGTGGCCTGTATATGACTGATTTATATTTATTGTGGTTTTATGCATATGGAAACATTTTATATTTATTGAAGAATGAATCTGATCAACAGAGATAACATAATTGGGGCCTGCAGTCCTGCTGCATGATGAAGTATGCCTTTAATAAAAGTGAGAGTAAGGTATCTCACTTTTGAAATCTTTTTTTGGTAACTACATGGGGTAATACTAGCCTAGACAAAGTGTATTCGATAACTGAATTTTTTTTTCCTTAAGTTTTTTTATGATAGAATACTTCATTGTTCTTTAGGTCAGCTGCAACTTGGAACCTCATCTGAGGGGCAATGTGTATGTTCAATATCAATCATAAGTATTCTGAACATAAATATGTCCATGTTTTGTAGCACATCTGTTTTGTTTATGTTGACTTCTGGGATTATTCCACTGATATATATCTTTTATATGCATGATATTTTTAACAATGTAAACATCAAGAGCTGATACAGAAAATGTATTCTTTGTGTATTTATATGGTTTTGAACAAGTTTCAATAGTTATATTATTATGTATATAATTTAGTAATTAAGATACAAAACTTGAAAGCAAGGAAAACCAGAATAGAAAATTTAGAAGTATAAATTGAAAGTGTCAGAAATTGAAGCCAATATAAATCATATGTATTTTTTACCAGCTAAGAAAACAGTTAATGTATCATTATTTTGTCTTGATATTTGCCTCATTACATAGCTGATTGGTTAAATTAACCATTGTAGAGCAACAACAATCCTAGCTGAAAAAGAACAAGCTCTAACAGTGGAAATACTTTGCATTTTTAATAGTCAACTCTTTTAAATTGAGAAACTGGTTTGCATCCATCAAAACCTTTTGGAGGGTTAGTAAAAAGATTCCTAGTGTATGTTGAGTTTTAGGAGCTTGAATAATCTCACAAGGGCTCCCTCAGTAGTGACTTTGCAGTCCTATAGTAAATTTAAAAAAGGGTTGATAAATAATAGGGTTATATCTATATATTAGAACATTACTGTAAAATGCATCTGTTAATTTGTGGTGTAAAGGGAAGAAGAATGTCAAGCAGCCCTTTCTCTGTTTAATGGACAATGGTATGCTGGACGAAAGCTTCAGTGTGAATTCTGCCCAGTGACCCGATGGAAAATGGCAACTTGTGGTAGGTAAAATACCATGATGATTTTTTTCCCTTGATTGTTCCACTGCTATATAAAAGGACATTCTTAGTAGGAAAAAAACCTGTTAAAGGGTTTTTTAAAAAAACTGAATCACAAGGAATAGCTCTTATCTTCCCACACATGAGCATTATATAAAGGACATCACATTTTAGATCTGTAATAGACCATGTGGGTCATGTTATGCCATGAGTAACTGAGTTCACAGTGTATTGGTAGCACCCAGGTTATCTAATCTTTGATTCTGAGTTCTGCGTACTACTTTAATAGGCCACATTTTACTTAGCACATTTCTAGAGGTGTTTTCTATTCTTTGACTCCCCTTACTTGAGTGGTTTGTTTCTGTCCATCTTTTATCCTTAATGAATATTCTATCATCTTGTTATGTCATCATGTAATATTTTCTGCCTTACATGAAATACTTGCTTTTGTAAGTTAGAGGTTGATTATAGCTGTTTAGAATCTGTTAAGGGTGTTGTCAGACTAATTCATGAATACAGATCACCAAATCAGAAAATGGGTGAATCCTTTGCTGAGACTATCTAGCAGTTCTGTTGGCCTTGTTATTTTCAAATTTCTTTCTATCAGATGGGCTTAGCCAAATTGTCAGGTGCCTCAGATGAAAAAGGATGAAGCTATAAATGCGTTTGGGGAACACTTTTCTTCCCTGTTACTTTTGTTTGTTTGCTTTGTACTCACTTGCTTAAAATCTCTTATTTAAAAAAAAAAATGTAACATAAATTCTGAATCACAATAGTGGTTTGGCATTCGGCTTGTAGCAGATGCTGCCATTTTAAAAGCATGTTAAAGTGGCATGGGGGTAGCTTTTAGAAGTAAAACTAAAAGAACAATTTCAACATAAGCTTTAAGACTTGTAAGATGAAAGGGAGAAAATTGTTTTCTCTGTAAAGGTAGGTCGTTTTTGTCAGTTCCTGGGAATCCCATTTGATTTCAGTGACGTGCATCTGTTCATGACTTAGACTTCTCCAAAAGAAGAGGCTATTCTACTTTTTCTTTTTTTTTTTTGTAGTAACAGTAGTTTTGATATACAATTCACTTAACAAAATTTATCCTTTTAAAGTACAGAATTCAGTGTTTTTTATTACAGTCAGAACTGTGTGACCATCATCTCTAATTTTAGAACATTTTCTTCACCCTCCAAGAATCTGACACCCATAAGCAGCCACTCTGCATTCTCTACTCCCCCATCTCCTGATAATGAGTAATCTACTCTCCCTCTCCATAGATTTGTCTATTCTGGACATTTCATATACATGGAATCATAGAATATTGACCTTTTGTGTCTGGCTTCTTAGCATGTTTGCAAGACACATACATATTATAGCATGTATCAGAACTTCACTCTTTTTATAATCTAAATTATATTGCTTTCTATGGTATACTACATTTTATTAATTTATTCATTAGTTGATGGACTCCTAGGTTGTTTCCACCTTTTGGATATTACATATAATGCAACTAAGATGTACAGATTTCTATGTGAGTATGTTTCATTTCTTTTGGGTACATGCCCTAGTAGCATAGTTGCAAGATCATATGGTAATTCTGTTTAATGTTTTGAAAAACTGCCAAACCATTTTCTAAAGCAGCTGAATTATTTTATAACTCCACCAGCAATGTATGAGTACCAGCTTCTCTATATGCCTGCAATACAGTTGATTTTCTTTTAATTTTACCTATCCTACCAGCTATGACATGGTTATCTCACTGTGGTTTTGATTTGCATTTTCCTAATGGCCAGTTATGTTGAACATCTTTTTATGAAGTTGCTGGTCATTTTTATAATCTTCTGGAGAAATCTCAAATGAACTCCTTCGCCTGTTTCTTAATTGGGTTCTTTTCTTTTTACTATTGAGTTGTAAGTGTTCTTTAGATAATGTAAATAGCAGTCCCTTATCACAATGCTTTGCAAATTATCTTATACTGTATGTTTTTTCACTTTTTTGATGGTGTACTTTGAAGCAGTTTTTAATTTTGATGAAGTTGAATACATTTATTTTTTTTAACATCTTTATTGGGGTATAATTGCTTTACAATGGTGTGTTAGTTTCTGCCCCATAACAAATTGAATCAGTTATACATATACATATGTTCCCGTATCTCTTCCCTCTTGAGTCTCCCTCCCTCCCACCCTCCCTATCCCACCCCTCCAGGAGGTCACAGAGCACCAAGCCAATATCCCTGTGCCATGAGGCTGCTTCTCGCTAGCTATCTACCTTAAGTTTGGTAGTGTGTATATGTCCATGCCTCTCTCTTGCCCTGTCACGGCTCACCCTTCCCCCTCCCCATATCCTCAAGTCTGTTCTCCAGTAGGTCTGTGTCTTTATTCCTGTCTTACCCCTAGGTTCTTCATGACATTTTTTTTCTTCTTAAATTCAATATATATGTGTTAGCATACGGTATTTGTCTTTCTGACTTACTTCACCCTGTATGACAGACTCTAGGTCTATCCACCTCATTACAAATAGCTCAATTTCGTTTCTTTTTATGGCTGAGTAATATTCCATTGTATATATGTGCCACATCTTCTTTATCCATTCATCCGATGATGGGCACTTAGGTTGTTTCCATCTCCGAGCTATTGTAAATAGAGCTGCAATGAACATTTTGGTACATGACTCTTTTTGAATTTTGGTTTTCTCAGGGTATATGCCCAGTAGTGGGATTGCTGGGTCATATGGTAGTTCTATTTGTAGTTTTTTAAGGAACCTCCATACGGTTCTCCATAGTGGCTGAACCAATTCACATTCCCACCAGCAGTGCAAGAGGGTTCCCTTTTCTCCACACCCTCTCCAGAATTTATTGTTTCTAGATTTTTTGATGATGGTCATTCTGACTGGTGTGAGATGATATCTCATTGTAGTTTTGATTTGCATTTCTCTAATGATTAATGATGTTGAGCATTCTTTCATGTGTTTGTTGGCAGTTTGTATATCTTCTTTGGAGAAATGTCTATTTAGGTCTTCTGCCCATTTTTGGATTGGGTTGTTTGTTTTTTTGTTATTGAGCTGCATGAGCTGCTTGTAAATTTTGGAGATGAATCCTTTGTCAGTTGCTTCATTTGCAAATATTTTCTCCCATTCTGAGGGTTGTCTTTTGGTCTTGTTTATGGTTTCCTTTGCTATGCAAAAGCTTTGAAGTTTCATTAGGTCCCATTTGTGTACTTTTGTTTTTATTTCCATTTCTCTAGAAGGTGGGTCAAAAAGGATCTTGCTGTGATTTATGTCATAGAGTGTTCTGCCTATGTTTTCCTCTAAGAGTTTGATAGTTTCTGGCCTTACATTTAGGTCTTTAATCCATTTTGAGCTTATTTTTCTGTATGGTGTTAGGGAGTGATCTAATCTCATACTTTTACATGTACCTGTCCAGTTTTCCCAGCACCACTTATTGAAGAGGCTGTCCTTTCTCCACTGTACATTCCTGCCACCTTTATCAAAGATAAGGTGTCCATATGTTTATCTCTGGGCTTTCTAGCCTCTTCCATTAATCTTTCTGTTTTTGTACCAGTACCATACTGTCTTGATTACTGTACCTTTGTAGTATAGTCTGAAGTCAGGGAGCCTGACTCCTCCAGCTCCTTTTTTCGTTCTCAAGATTGCTTTGGCTATTCGGGGTCTGTGTTTCCATACAAATTGTGAAATTTTTTGTTCTAGTTCTGTGGTAGTTCAGTGGTAGTTTGATAGGGATTGCATTGAATCTGTAGATTGCTTTGGGTAGTAGAGTCATTTTCACAATGTTGATTCTTCCAATCCAAGAACATGGTATATCTCTCCATCTATTTGTATCATCTTTAATTTCTTTCATCAGTGTCTTATAATTTTCTGCATACAGGTCTTTTGTCTCCTTAGGTAGGTTTATTCCTAGATATTTTATTCTTTTTGTTGCAATGGTAAATGGGAGTGTTTTCTTGATTTCACTTTCAGATTTTTCATCATTAGTGTATAGGAATGCCAGAGATTTCTGTGCATTAATTTTGTATCCTACTACTTTACCAAATTCATTGATTAGCTCTAGTAGTTTTCTGGTAGCATCTTTAGGATGCTCTATGTATAGTATCATGTCATCTGCAAACAGTGACAGCTTTACTTCTTCTTTTCTGATATGGATTCCTTTTATTTCCTTTTCTTCTCTGATTGCTGTGGCTAAAACTTCCAAAACTATGTTGAATAACAGTGGTGAGAGTGGGCAACCTTGTCTTGTTTCTGATTGTAGTGGAAATGCTTTCAGTTTTTCACCATTGAGGACAATGTTGGCTGTGGGTTTGTCCACGTACCGCAAAATCAAAACAAAACAAAAAAAACCACTACTAGCAACCATGGTATAATATTTATGAATATTAGTGTGTGAAATGCCCCAAAAAGTCATCAACAGGGGAGGAGAGTTATGTCAGCCTGATTTCTTCAAGAACGCTAGGTGGGGTTTCAGCTTCCTGTTGAGGGAAAATGTGAGGTTTTGGTAAGCAGATCCCAGGAGGCTTCAGAATGTGAAATTGACAATGCAAGTTGTGAATGTTTTAGAGAATAAAGCAAAAAAGAAAAAAAACCCTTCTTTTAAAAAAATCAATATTATAGGAGCATTCTGCATCTGAAATCAGACAACTATTATTTTCAGCATTCAGTACTATGGTTGCTATAACACAAAAATCAGATCCACTGACAACCTACTGGCAATTTTTTAAGTCACTGTTACTGACTTATATGTAGAAAAGATACATTGTTAAAATTCAATTCCTCTCCCACAAATACAAAGCAGAACAATTAAAGCTCCTGTGTTCCCAAAATTCTTCAAATGCTGTTTCTCATGCTCTTTTCTTGTTGTACCTTTATAGTTAAGTATTCTTGTTTGGTTTTTTACTCTTAAATTAACTACCCAGAGAAGCAAGCCTTCAGAAACAGTCACCAAACCTCCAAAGGCAACCAGTGGCATTTACATGCAACATACAGAAACAATGCTCTAAGACAAAAAGCCCTATGTAACAACTGACAGTCATTTTTAAAATTCAAGGAAGACAAAACAGAGCAGGACTATCTAGAAAAAGATTTTAATTTTCCAAAGTAACATACTATATTTTCATGGAAGAAAATAGTATAATTATATTATATCCATCTAGTAAATAAACTTACTTTTGCATCCTAATCATGATATAGCACAAAACAAATTGAAATAAAAATTACAGTAAACCATAAATTTTTAGAACATCAGGTTTAACTCTGTATGAAAACGACAATGTTTAACTCAACATTGTAATCTTAAGTAAAATGCTTAACTCGATAGACTGTTTCCTTCTTTGAAAAATAAAAATATGACAGTTCTTACCTCATGTGTTGAGATAATCAAATAAGATAATTCTCAATTTCTCATCAGATAGCCCCATCCAAGTGCTTCATTAAAATGAGAATACTAAGAATGGAATAACTATGTACCTCCCTAACACTACAGTTTGGGCATTGGCCTTCTTTGGGCAGTAAAGTAGTTTGAGTGTATATACAATTTTTGGACTTCCCTGGTGGCACAGTGGTTAAGAATCCACCTGCCAATGCAGGGGATATGGGTTCAAGCCCTGGTCCAGGAACATCCCATATGCCGTGGAACAACTAAGCCCATGCTCCACAACTACTGAGCCTGTGCTCTAGGACCTGCGAGCCACAGCTACTGAGCCCATGTGTCACAACTGTTGAAGCCCATGTGCCTAGAGCTCATGCTCCATCCTCAACAAGAGAAACCACCACAATGAGAAGCCTGTGCACTGCAACAAAGAGTAGCCCCCACTTGCCACAACTAGAGAAAGCCCACGTACAGCAACGAAGGCCCAACACAGCCAATAAATAAATAAAAATTTTTAAAGTATATACAATTTTATAAAACCAAAATTAGCAAAGCATAAAGTATAATAAACTGAAATACAATTAAAACATTTTACCAAACTATAACTAAGTGAAAGTACTTAGGTTTAAACAAATTAAGATTTTTACTTTTTTTTTTTTTTTTTTGCCGTACGCGGGCCTCTCACTGTTGTGGCCTCTCCCGTTGTGGAGCACAGGCTCCAGACGCACAGGCTTAGCGGCCATGGCTCACGGGCCCAGCCGCTCCATGGCATGTGGGATCTTCCCGGACTGGGGCACGAATCCGTGTCCCCTGCATCGGCAGGCAGACTCTCAACCACTGCGCCACCAGGGAAGCCCAAGATTTTAACTATTTAAATAAAATTAGCACTAATACCTTTAAGGGTTACTTACTAGTTAACAATAAAAAATGTACAACGTATTTTTCTGACATAGTTTTCAGATCTTAAAGAGACATTGATACTGTCATGTGGCACAAACATGACTCAATACATAAGGCGGGGACTTCCGTGGTGGCACAGTCGTTAAGAATCCGGAAATTATGTACTGTTAAACACAAACAAGTACAGATTATTTTAAATGACTTTGTTGGAACAATGATATTTTACACTAAATATTATTCCTAAGGCAGTCTGAACCTGGGAAGAGTTACATAGATTGTTTCATCATAGCATTTTTTTTTAAAGGGAAAGGCATATTTGACTGCTGAGGATTCATTGTGATTATGATCGTTTGGTCGCTTGATTTTTTTTTTAAACATCTTTATTGGAGTATAATTGCTTTACAGTGGTGTGTTAGTTTCTGCAGGGGACACAGGTTTGAGCCCTGGTCCGGGAAGATCCCACCTGCTGCAGAGCCACTAAGCCCGTGCACCACAACTACTGAGCCTGTGCTCTAGAGCCTGTGAGTCACAACTACGGAAGCCTGCGTGCCACAACTACTGAAGCCCATGCGCCTAGAGCCCGTGCTCCGCAACAAGGGAAGCCACCGCAATGAGAAGTCCATGCACCGCAAGGAAGAGTCACCCCTGGGGCTTCCCTGGTGGCTCTGTGGTTGAGAATCTGCCTGCTAATGCAGGGCACACGGGTTTGAGACCTGGTCTGGGAGGATCCCACAGGAAGCAGAGCAACTAGCCCCATAAGCCACAACTGCTGAGCCTGCGCATCTGGAGCCTGTGTTCCACAACAAGAGAGGCCGCAATAGTGAGAGACCCGTGCACCGCGATGAAGAGTGGCCCCCACTTGTCACAACTAGAGAAAGCCCTCGCACAGACACAAAGACCCAACACAGCAAAAATAAATTAATAAACTCCTACCCCCAACATCTTCTTTAAAAAATAATAATAACCCCTGGTCACCGCAACTGCAGAAAGCAGCCAAAAATAAATAATTTGATGAAGTCCAATTTATGGATTTTAAAATAAATAATAAGGCATTCAAAATTCTTTAGTTCCCTGTTTTACCTTAAATATTATATAATGGCACAAATTAATTTTACTTGCATATTATTTCCACATACACTTTTATGTGACAAAAATAGGTGACTCATTACAATACATAAATTCATACAGAATATAATCATACTATGTTTTAGTTTTCTTGAATCTGTCAACATTTGTAGACCAAACCACCCTGCTAATTATGGCACTGTTTATACTAACCCAGTATTCCAGCTCTACTTTCTTTAGTAAACATTTTAACAACTGCAGATTTTAAGCTTAATAAGATTAATCAGTTCATTACTGTTAAAATTAATGCTGTTTCTTCTTAAAAGATATATGTATTTAAGATGAAATATTATTCAGTGTTCATAGGTCCAAATTTTTTAAGAAGTTGTGGGCAGGAATAAGCTATATCAAGTTATCATACAGAATAAAAATTTTAAAATGGGGTTAAAGCTGCAGACAGGAAAATACAGTAAGTCCCCTACATACAAACAAATTCCGTTCCAAGAGCATGTCCATAAGACCAGTTTGTTCATAAGTCCAACAAAATGAGCCTAGGTACCCAACTAACACAATGAGCTATATACCATTGCTTTTACCCTTGCTTCTCGATATCCTGGGCTTGAAATAAAGATACTGTACTACTATACTCTATACAGTACTGTACAATAAAGTACACAAAAGCACAACCACTTGTAGAGAATGTACACACATTAAAATGTACGCCAGACACATGAGCTAACTTACATGAATGGACATGCGAATGCACATTCACATCTTTGAAAGTTCACAACTTAAAGGTTCATATGTAGGGGACTTACTGTACCACAATTGTAAAGGTATTGGTTCTTCACTGAACTGAAGGTATCTTTTCTTCATAAATATATCAGCTCTTTAGTTTTTCTGTTAAATAAGATGAGTTTTGTAGTACACAGGGATATTAAAGTATTCATTACATGGCAACAACAAAAACTGACACAGACAGAATATCTACAACATTTTGTGCACAGTGAAACAAAAATTTAATTTCTTTTTTTTAAGATTGAATTTTTTTACCTTTAAAAGAATGCCCAGGAGATCAAATTCATCTTTTATAACCTCTACCTTACTGTATACAATGGTAATAATCATTATTCAAAATGACAACCCTACAGCTTACAAAATCCTAAAGCACTGTATTTATTAATACTTTGAAAAGATTTTCAGTGTAAGTCATCTGGTGAATACTGAGTTAAATGGAAATTCAAATAGAGTAGTCCATCCTGCCCACTCTTCAGGATTAAACTTACAAAAATCTTATTACATGAAGTAAAGGAATTTACTCCCTTTCAATTCAATCTCTTCATGAAAATTATTATAGCCTAAGGTAAAATTTCATCTTCACCTTACAAATCATAGAGAAAAATTTTTCCCAAGAAAAAGTGGAAAAATAGTCTCTCATTTGGCACTTTACATAGTACAAGAGATTTAGAACTATTAACTCTGCTTAAAAAAAATTCCAAAGACTATGACATTGAGGCTAAAGATATTATGTACAAAATGTCACTCCTCATATAGATTTTAAAGACTTCCTCAAACAGATTTGTTAATGCCCCTGCTTACAAATTTATGTAAAAAGATGGTTTCTCATAGCCACAAGGAAAAAAGAATAACATAAGTTTTTAACTAACCCCTACAGAGACCATAGGTGGATTTCTAGAGAATCCAAGAAACTCCTGATAGTAGAGACAAAATTATGTATTTTCCCCCTAGGGATAGGGCATTTGTCCTTCAGAACCTCAGAGGGATTATACCTCTCTCACAAAACATCTATAACCCACAAAAGCTAAAAATTGCTAATTTAAGAAATCTACCATATTAAGTATTTTAAAATGATCCCATGTTAATATTTATTTAACCAGGAGCCTTGAAAATTTAAGGTACAAAGTCATGTAAATTATTCTAAAAATATGTATCACAGAACCCTACACTTATAAAACCATTCATTTTATGTGTGCAATATAGTGCTGTTGACTACAGATACAAGTTGAACAAAAGATCTTTACAACTTGCCTAAATAAAACTTTATCTCGTTGATTATAAATTTCCCATTCCCTGAGACCCACGTAAACACCATTCCACTCTTTGATTCTATGAATGTGACTTTTTAAGATTTTATATAAAAGTGATCATACAGTATTTGTCCTTCTTTGACTTGCTTATTTCACTCAGTATAATGTTCTTAATGTTCAGTCATGTTGCTGCATACTGAGAATTTCCTTCTTTTTTAAGGCTGAATAATCTTCCATTGTATATATGTACCACATTTTCTTTATCCATTCCTCTGTTGATGGACCTTTAGGTTGTTTCCAATTCTTGGCTAATGTAAATAGTGCTTCAGTGAACATGGGAATGCTAATACCTCTTCAAGATTCTGGTTTCAATTCCTTCAGATAAACGCACAGACATGAGATTGCTGGAAACATGACAGTTCTAGTTTAATTTTTTTTGTCCTACAGAATCTCTCTCACAAAACATCTATGTTTTGTATGGATTAACCTAACAGTATTAACAGTATGGATTAACCTCCATACTGTTTTCCATAGCAGACACACTATTTTGCATTCCCACTGAGTAACGGTTCCAATTTTTCCATATCCTCATCCAAAGTTGTTATTTTCTGATTTTTGATAGTAGCCATCCTAATGAGTGTTCACTGATATCTCACTGCGGTTTTGATTTGCCTTTCCCTGATAATTAGTGATGCTAAGCATCTTTTCATGTGCTTGCTGGCCATTTATATCTTCCTTGGAGAAATGTTTATTCAAGTCCTTTGCCCATTTTTTAAATCAGTTATTTTTTTAATTGAGTTGTTCTTAGTTCTTTCTATATTCTGGATATTAACTTGTTATTCGAAGCCTCAAAATTCCAAACAAGACTTATTATTAAAGAGAATATAATGTGACAGCTCCAGGCATCTTGTAACTTTAATTAGTTGACAGAACTTTTTTTTTTTGTTTTTTTTTTTTGCCATACGCGGGCCTCTCACTGTTGTGGCCTCTCCCGCTGTGGAGCACAGGCTCTGGACGTGCAGGCTCAGCAGCCATGGCTCACGGGCCTACCTGCTCCGCGGCATGTGGGATCTTCCCAGACTGGGACACAAACCCATGTCCCCTGCAGTGGCAGGCAGACTCCCAACCACTGCGCCACCAGGGAAGCCCAGAACTTTTTAACTTTAGGCAAGGATTGCTGATAATCCAAACCCTCTTTATAGCCAATAATCTATTCTGCTATATTTAAAGAAAAAAATTGACATTAATCAATTTTTAAGATTATCCTTAGTGGACAGAAAATCCTCTTCACTGCAAAACAACAATAAAAAAAGATCTGAAAATGCACCAAAATAAATGTATTCTTTCACCAATTTTAAGCTATTTTACATGTTTTAAATAATTAACCACTTTAGACTGCTTGAGTCTGAAAGAGTTGGCCTATAAATTAATAACTTAATGACATTTTAATATTTTAGGCTGATGTTTAGCTAAATGATATAGAGGTCCATAATTAACCATCTTACTTAGTTCTCTCACAAATAACAACAGATTAAATATAAATTCAGTATTCAGTCCTCACAAAATCAGTACGTCTTGTGAGTCACAAAGAATTATGCAGTGATGTAAGCAAATGGCAGAGGAGGCATCATCAAGGTCTCATTAACCCCCCAAAAAATCAAGAAACATGCAGAACTGTCAAAAATCAATTTTGTCATGACTCTAGAAACCAGTTAGTTTCAGGAATTAAGTAAAATGATGAATGAAGAAAAAGGTGACTTGAAAATAGTACGAGGAACTTCCCTGGTGACTCAGTGGTTAAGAATCTGCCTGCTGGGCTTCCCTGGTGGCGCAGTGGTTGAGAGTCCGCCTGCCAATGCAGGGGACCCGGGTTTGTGCCCCGGTCCGCAAGGATCCCACATGCCGTGGGCTGGCTGGGCCCGTGTGCCGTGGCTGCTGGGCCTGCACGTCTGGAGCCTGTGCTCCACAGCGGGAGAGGCCACAACAGTGAGAGGCCCGTGTACCACAAAAAAAAAAAAAAAAAAAGAATCTGCCTGCCAATGCAGGGGACACAGGTTTGAGCCCTGTTTCGGGAAGATCCCACATGCTGCAGAGCAGCTAAGCTCATGCACCACAACTACTGAGCCTGCGCTCTAGAACCCGCAAGTCACAACTACTGAGCCCACGTGCCACAACTACTGAAGCCCGTGTGCCTACAGCCCATGCTCTGCAATGAGAGAAGCTACCGCAATGAGAAGTCTGTGCACCGCAGTGAAGAGTAACCCCCACTTACGGCAACGAGAGAAAGACCACAGGCAGCAAAGAAGATCCAATGCAGCCAAAACTAAAAGTAAAATAAATTTTAAAAAAAACAGAGAGGATTGTCTGTGGAAGCCTGAAACAAGATGCCAGAGTAGAAGGACATACTCTCACTCCCTCTTATGAGAACACCAGAATCACAACTAGCTGCTGGACAGTCATCAAAAGGAAGACACTGGAACTCACCAAAAAATATACCCCACATCCAAAGACAAAGGAGAAGCCACATGAGACAGTAGGAGGGACGCAATCACAGCAAAATCAAATCCCATAACTGCTGTGTGGGTGACTCACAGACTGGAGAACACTTATACCACAGAAGTCCACCAACTGGCCTGAAGGTTCTGAGCCCCATGTCAGGCTTCCCAACCTGGGGGTCCAGCAATGGGAGGAGGAATTCCTAGAGAATCAGACTTTGAAGCCTAGTGAGATTTGATTGCAGGACTTCGACAGAACTGGGGAAAACAGAGACTCCACTCTTGAAGGGCAAACACAAAGTAATGTGTACATTGGGACCCAGGGGAGGAGCACTGAACCCATAGGAGACTGAACCAAACCTGCCTGCTAGTTGGTTGGAGCTAGCTGGTTGGAGGGTCTCCTGCAGAGGGTCTCCTGCTTGTTGGTTGGAGGGTCTCCTGCAGAGGTGGGGGGTGGCTGTGGCTCACCGTGGGGACAAGAACACTGGCAGCAGAAGTTCTGGGAAGTACTCCTTGGTGTGAGCCCTCCCAGAGCCTGCCATTAGCCCCACCAAAGACCCCAGGTAGGCTCCAGTGTTGGGTTGCCTCAGGACAAACAACCAACAGGGAGGGAACCCAGTCCCACCCATCATCAATCAAGCAGATTTAAGTTTTACTGAGCTCTGCCCACCACCAGTCTCTCCCATCAGGAAAGCTGCCCAAACCTCTTAGATAGACTTATCCACCAGAGGCCAGACAGCAGAAGCAAGAAGAACTACAATCTTGCAGCCTGTGGAATGAAAACCACAATCAAAGAAATTTAGACAAAATGAAAAGGCAGAAGATTACATCCCAGATGAAGGAACAAGATAAAACCCCAGAAAAACAACTAACTGAAGTGGAGATAAGCAACCTTTCTGAAAAAGAATTCAAAATAATGACAGTGAAGATGATCTAAGATCTCAGAAAAAGAATGGAAGCACAGATGAAGAAGATGCAAGAAATGTTTAACAAAGACCTAGAAGAACTAAAGAACAAATGACCTGGAAGACAGAATGGTGGAAATCACTGTCATGGAAAGAATAAAGAAAAAAGAATGAAAAGAAATGAAGACAGTCTAAGAGACCTCTGGGACAACATTAAATGCACCAACATTTGCATTATAGGGATCCCAGAAGAAAAAGAGAGAGAGATAAGAACTGAGAAAATATTTGAAGAGATAATAGCTGAAAATTTTCCTAACATGGGAAAGGAAAGAGTCACCCAAGTCCAGGAAGTGCAGAGAGTCCCAGGCAGGGTAAACTCAGGGAGGAACAGGCTGAGACACATAATAATCAAACTGACAAAAATTAAAGACAAAGAAAAAATATTAAAGGCAATGAGGGAAAAATGACAAATAACATACAGGGAACTCCCATAAGGATATCAGCTGATTTCTTAGCAAAAACTCTGCAGGCCAGAAGGAAGTGGCACAATATATTTAAAGTGATGAAAGAGAAAAACATACAACCAACATTACTCTACCCAGGAAGCATATCATTCAGATTTGACAGAGAAATCAAAAGCTTTACAGACAAGCAAAATTGAAGAGAATTCACTGATACAAGACCAGCTTTGCAGTTCTCTTTGCTAAAAGAATTCTTCTAGGCCAGAAAGAGACCAGCAACTTAAAACAACCTTGTACATATATAGACTGCTATATCAAAACCTCATGGGAACAGCAAACCCAGAACTGCAGTAGATACACACACACACAAGCAACTTGTTTGTGTTGCTTTTGTGTGTGTGTAACACACACACACACAAAAGCAACACGAACACAACACTAAAGATGGTCATCAAACCACAAAATTAGAAAACAAAAGAGGAAGGGAAGAAAACAGTAAATGGACTCAATGCTCCAACCAAAAGACACAGACCGACTGAATGGAGACACAAATAGGACCCATATATATGTTATCTACAAGGGACCCACTTCAGACCTAAGGACACATACAGAATGAAAATGAGGAGATGGAAGAAAATTTTCAATGCAAATAGAAATCAAATGAAAGCTGGAGTAGCAATACTCATATCAGACAAAACAGACTTTAAAATAAAGACTGTTGTAAGAGGCAAAGAAGGACACTACATAATGATCAAGGAATCAATCCAAGAAGACATAACAATTGTAAATACACATGCACCCAACATAGGAGCACTTCCATATTTTAAGCAAATACTAACAGCCATAAAGGGAGAAATTGACAGTAACACAATAATAGTGGGGGACTTTAACACCCCACTTTCATCAATGGACAGATTATCCAGACAGAAAATCAATAAGGAAACACAGGGTTTCCATGACACATTAGACCAGAAGGACTTAACTGATATTTACAGAGCATTCCATCCCAAAGCAGCAGAATACACATTCTTCTCAAGTGCACAAGGAAGGTCATCCAGGATTGATCACATGCTGGGCCAAAAAGCGAGCCTCAGTAAATTTAGAAAAAAAAAAGAAAAAGAAAAGAAATCATATAAAACATCTTCTCCAACCATAGCTCTATGAGATTAGAAATAAACTGTAAGAAAACAAACTGTAAAAAACACAGACACTTGGAGGCTAAACAATATGCTACTAAACAACCAATGGATCATTGAAGAAATTAAAGAGGAAATTAAAAAATACCTACAGACAAATGAAAATGAAAGCACAATGATCCAAAACCTATGGGATACAGCAAAACTTTCTAAGACGAATTTTATAGGAACATAATCTTACCTCAGGAAACAAGAAAAAATTAAAATAAACAACTTAACCTTACACCTACAGCAACTAGAAAAAGAAGAATAAACAAAATTTTAAGTTAGTAGAAGGAAAGAAATCATAAAGATCAGAACAGAAATAAATATAATAGACCAAAAATATGATAGTAAAGATCAATGAAACTAAAGGCTGGTTGTTTGAAAAGATAAACAAAACTGATAAACCTTTACCCAGACTCATCAAGAAAAAAAGGGAGAGGACTCAAATCAATTAAATTAGAAATGAAAAAGGAGAAGTTACAACTGGTACCACAGAAATACAAAGGATCATAAGAGCAACAAGCAACTGTATGCCAATAAAATGGACAACCTGGAAAAAAGACAAATGCTTAGAAAGGCACAATCTCCCAAGACTGAACCAGGAAGAAATAGAAAATATGAACAGACCAATCACAAGCACTGAAATTGAACCTGTGATTCAAAAACTCCCAACAAACAGAAGTCCAGGACCTGATGTCTTCACAGGCTAATTTTATCAATTATTTAGAGAAGGATTAACACCTCTCCTTCTGAAACTGTTCCAAAAAATTACAGAGGAAGGAAAACTCCCAAACTCATTCTATAAAACCACCATCACCCTGATACCCAATCCAGATAAAGATACCACAAAAAAAAAGAAAGAAAATTACAGGCCAATATCACTGATGAACATAGACACAAAAATCCTCAACAAAATACTAGGTGTCTGAATCCAATAATACATTAAAATGATTATACACCATGATCAAGTGAGACTTATCCCAGGGATGCAATGATTTTTCAATATCTGCAAGTCAATCAGTTTGATACACCACATCAACAAATTGAAGAAAAGAAATTGTATGATCATCTCAATAGATGCAGAAAAAGTTTTTGACAAAATTCAATACCAATTTATGATAAAAAAAAAAAGAACCTCTCCAGAAAGTGGGCATAGAAGGAACATACCTCAACACAATAAAGCTCATATACAACAAATCTACAGCTAAAATCATACTCAACAGTGAAAAACTAAAAGCATTTCCTCTAAGATCAGGAAAAGACAATGATATCCACTCTCACCACTATCATTCAAAATAGTTTTGGAAGTCCTAGGTATGGCAATCAGAGGAGAAAGAGAAATAAAAGGAATACAAATTGGAAAAGAAGTAAAACTGTCATGGTACTGTACATAGAGAATCCTAAAGAGGCCACCAGAAAACCACTAGAGCTCATCAATGAATTTGGTAAAGTGGCAGGATACAAAATCAATACACAAAAATTTCTTGCATTCCTATGTACAAACAATGAAAGATCAGAAAGAGAAATTAAGGAAACAATCCCATTTACCATTGCAACAAAAGGAATAAGTACCAAGGAATAAACCTGCCTAAGGAGGCAAAAGACCTGTACTCAGAAAACTATAAGATACATGTGATGAAAGAGATAAAAGGTGACACAAACAGGTGGAGAGATATATCATGTTCTTGAATTGGAAGAATCAATATTGTGAAAATGACTATATTACCCAAAGCAATCTGCAGATTAAGTACAATCCCTATCAAATTACCAATGGCATTTTTCACAGAAATAGAATAAAAAATTCCATACAATTTGTATGGAAATACAAAAGACTCCAAACAGCCAAATCAATATTGAGAAAGAAAAAAGAACCTGGAGGAATCAGGCTCCCTAACTTCAGACTATACTACAGAGCTACAGTCTTCAAAACGGTATGGTACTGGAACAAAAACAGAAATACAAATCAATGGAAAAGGATAGAAAGCCCAGCGATTAACCCATGCACCTATGGTCACCCACTCTATGATAAAGGAGGCCAGAATATACAATGGAGAAAACACAGTCTCTTCAATAAGTTGTGCTGGGAAAACTGGACAGCTACATGTAAAAGAATAAAATTAGAACACTTCATAATACCATACACAAAAATAAACTTAAAATGTATTAAAGATCTAAATGTAAATCTGGACACTATAAAACTCTTAGAGGAAAACATAGGCAGGACACTCTTTGACATGAATCACAGCAAGATCCTTCTTGACCCACCTCCTAGAGTAAAGAAAATAAGAACAAAACTAAAGAAATGGGACCTAATTAAACTTAAAAGCTTTTGCACAGCAAAGGACACCATATGCAAGATGAAAAGACAACCCTCAGAATGGGAGAAAATATTTGCAAATTATGTGACTGGCAAGGGATTAGTCTCCAAAATTTACAAAGAGCTCATGCAGCTTAATATCATCAAAACAGATGATAATACATTCCAAAAAAAAATGGCCGAAGACCTAAATGGACATTTCTCCAAAGAAGACATACAGATGGCCAGGAAGCTGATGAAAACTTTTTCAACATTGCCAATTTTTAGAGAAATGCAAATCAAAACTACAATGAGGTATCACCTTACACCAGTGAAAATGGCTGTCATCAAAAAATCCACAAACAACAAATGCTGGAGAGGGTATGGAGAGAAAGGAACCCTCCTACACTGTTGGTAGCAATGTAAATTGGTGCAGCCACTATGGAGAACAGTATGGAGGTTCCTTAAAAATCTAAAAATAATGCTACCATATGATCCTGCAATCCCACTCCTGGGCATATAGCCAGAGAAAAACATGGTCCAAAATGATATATGCACCCCAGTGTTCATTGCAGCACTGTTTACAATAGCCAAGACACAGAAGCAACCTAAGTGTCCATCAGCAAAAAAATGGATAAAGAAGATGTGGTACATATATATAATTGAATATTACTCAGCCATTAAAAAGAATGAAAATAATGCCATTGGCAGCAACAAGGATGAACCTAGAGACTATCATACTGAGTGAAGTAAGTCAGACAGAGAAAGAGAAATATTATATGATACTGCTTATATGTGGAATCTAAAAAGAAATGATAAAAAGGAATTTATTTACATAACAGAAACAGACTCACAGACTTAGAGAAAGAACTTATGGTTATGGGAGCAGGGGCAGGGATAGTTAGGGAGTTTGGGATTCACAGGTACACGCTGCTATATTTAAAATGGATAACCAGGGACTTCCCTGGTGGTCCAGTGGTTAAGAATCCACCTTCCAGGGCTTCCCTGGTGGCGCAGTGGTTGAGAGTCCGCCTGCAGATGCAGGGGACGCGGGTTCATGCCCCGGTCTGGGAAGATCCCACATGCCGTGGAGCGGCTGGGCCCGTGAGCCATGGCTGCTGGGCCTGCGCATCCAGAGCCTGTGCTCCGCAACGAGAGAGGCCAGAACAGTGAGAGGCCCGCGTACCGCAGAAAAAAAAAAAAAAAAAAAAAAGAATCCACCTTCCAAACCAGGGGACACGGGTTCGATACCTGCTCAGGGAACTAAGATCCCACGTGCCACAACTACTGAGCCCGGGAGCTCTGGAGCCCGCATACCGAAACTAGAGAGAAGCCCACTCCCGCAACAAAAGATCCCGCGTGCCGCAGCTAAGACCCAATGCAGCCAAATAAATAAATATTTTAAATAAAATAAAATGGATAACTAACAAACACCTAATGTATAGTGCAGGGAATTCTGCTTAATATTATGTAACAAGCTAAATGGAAAAAGAATTTGAAAAAGAATAGATACATGTATATGCATAACTGAATCACTTTGCCATACACCTGAAACTATCACAACATTGTTAATCAACTATACTCCAATATAAAATAAAGTTAAGAAAACAACAACAACAAAAGAATGTGCAACAAAGACAAATATGTTAAGCACATAATCCAACATTTCTTAAAACCAATCAAATAGAAGATACATGCTCATTAGATTTTAGTAAAGGAAAATCACTTCTACTACTGCAAAAATGTTTCCAATAAAGTAAACAGAAATAACTGAAGAAAGTTTAAAAAAAAGAAAAAGAAAACCTGCACCCAAAGTTGAGTCCTTCCCAGTTCTATGAAACACAGGGGGATTTGGAATGTGCGCTTGATGCCCTATTTGAAAAGTGAAAGTCAATCATGTTCAAGTGCTTCACTCAGCACACAGCTCATTTGAGGTGCCAGAATCCCCTTCATAACCCAGGCCACAAATTCAAGTCTAAACTGTGCTGCAGTGGGCTCACAGGATATGTCCCTGACACCTCACTCTCCTTATTGTACTATTTATTAGCCACTACCTATAGACTTGTCATTTTGAAACTGCAGAATGCATCTCAGGGCTCAGTGGAGCTCAGCTTCCTATGTCTCAGAGTGGAAAGAATTCAGAGAAGGGCAAAATGACAGGTAAGAAGTGATTTATTAGTATAGGATGCTTGTGAGAGGTACAGGCAGACAGGCAAGAGGGGTCTCTCCCAAGAACTTAGAGAGCTACATTTTTATAATGAAAGGAAAAGTGAGGTGGGGGAAAGACCATGTTCTTCCTCACTCTTTGAATCATCCATTATTAACTCCTCCCACGTGTTGCGCATGGAGTTACTGACACTCTATGTCCCAAATGGACTGTCATGGCACTATTGAAATCAGCAGAAGCATGGTAATATGTTAAAATATGGCAAATCATCTCAGCTTTCAGTATAATGTCACCTTTCCCCTGTATTTCTGCTCTTAGTATGTGTAGAAAAAGCCCCTTCCCAAAGATCATTAACTTGCTGACCTCAGTGGGCAGGATTGAGGCCATTCCACCATTGTTTTATTGTTTGGGGGCATGTCTTGTACTTCTATTGCATGATTTTCTTGCTAAGCCAGCCTGCTTTCTTGAGTGATCCTTAACTTACAGGGGTCTCCCAAATTTCCGTCTCTATCTATGATCTCCCAGGGGGATATTTAAACTAGCTATTTGACTATCTCACTTTATCTCTCTCAAATTGATTCCTAAGATTCTCGAAGAAACAGAATTAATACCTACAACTGCACCAAAATGTCATGAAAGCCAAAAGAGAATGTACAAACATTCTCTGAAACCTATTTGAGTTGGCCAAAAAGTTTGTTCAGTTTTTTTCCATAAGATGGCTCTAGTAGCACTTAGTTGTCCTTAACTTCATTTAAAACAATTTTTTTAGATTGTATTGTGATAGCTGTCATGTCAGGGTGCATTTTTTAAAAAACTTATCAAAATTGGTGAATTTTTATGTAGCCATTTTAATATTGGAGATGAATAAAAGCAACATTTTCAGCACATTATGCTTTATTATTTCAAGAAAGGTAAAAACGCAACTGAAACACAAAAAAGAAGATTTGTGCAATGTACGGAGAAGGTGCTGTGACTGATTGAACATGTCAAAAATGGAAAATGGTTTGCGAAGTTTCATGCTGAAGATTTCTTGGTGGATTATGCTTCACAGTCAGGTAGACCAGTTGAAGTTAATAGCGATCAAATAGAGACATTAATTGAGAACAATCAATGTTATACCATGCTGGAGATAGCTGGCATACTGAAAATATCCAAATCAAGCACTGAAAATCATTTGCACCAGCTTGATTATGTGAACTGCTTTGATATTTGGATTCCATATAAATTAAGCAAAAAAAAGCTTTTTGACCGTATTTCCACATGCACTTCTCTAGTGAAAAATAATGAAAACATTCTGCTTTTAAAACAAATTGTGACTGGCAATGAAAAGTAGATACTACAACAATGTGGAATGGAAGAGATTGTGGAGCAAGTGAAATGAACCACCACCAACCACACCAAAGGCCAGTCTTCATCCAAAGAAGGTGATGCTGTGTATATGGTGGGATTGGAAGGGAGTCTTCTATTATGAGCTCCTTCCAGAAAACCAAACAGTTAATTCCAAGAAGTACTGCTCCCAATTAGGCCAACTGAAAGCAGCACTCAATGAAAAGTGTCCGGAATCAGTCAACAGAAAATGCATAATCTTCCATCAGGATATAACGCAGGACCGCATGTTTCTTCGATGACCAGGCAAAAACTGTTACAGCTTGGCTGGGCAGTTCTGATTAATCTCCCATGTTCCCCAGATCTTTGGATTTCCATTTATTTAGGTCTTTACAAAATTCTCTTAGTGGAAAAAATTTCAATTTCCTGGAAGACTATAAAAGGCACCTGGAAGAGTTCTTTTTTCAAAATGATAAAAAAAGTTTTGGGAAGATGGAATTACGAAGTTGCCTGAAAAATGGCAGAAGGTAGTGCAACAAAAGGGTGAATACATTGTTCAATAAAGTTCTTGGTGAAAATGAAAAATGTGTCCTTTATTTTTACTTAAAAAGCAAAGGAACTTTTTGGCCAAGCCAAATACGCACAAATACAAGCTGTTGCTCTTAATAGAGGTTACATATTCATAATACATTACCTCCCCCAAAAGAATGTATAATAAAAACAAGCAATGGGAACTGCCAAGTGCATTTTCAGAACTGTCTCCTGTAGAGGGAGTAATTCCCTATCCACCTAGCAAATGGACTTGGCTGGCTCTGTTTCTAATTTAATGGCTCTCATTTCCTGTCTGATGGCTGGCTGTATTAGACTCCAACAACACAACCAAATGGTGCAGGACAAGTCTAACAAAGGGAGGCCTGGTTTAAGTTTATTCCTCTCCACTGTTAATGACTAGGTTTGAGAATTTCTTTTCAATATCTTCAAACACCTAAGGCAAAACAACAAATTTAGCCACAATATTCCAGAGTAGAATTGTCAAACCAGGAATTGTAGCTAAATTTGCTAATTTTAGGGCATTCATCTACTATCCAAAAATAACTGCTAGAAATATAATGTGTCTCCTGTACATTCAATAAAATGTAAGTGCTACTCTGTGCAACATATGACATAGGGGTTCATTTTCATTTCAGATAGAATAGGCTTGAAGAAGTCATAAGCTAGACTTACATGAAAATATTTTCACTTAATTCAAGACACCATGATTTCCATACACCCATCAATTTTTTCAGTCAAGAGAGTTATATATAATTAGGGTTTTCCACTAAATTTTTTGAAATACCATTTAAGTGGCAAAATACCCATTCATTCATGTGTATCTTATTATATACGGGGAGAGAAAAGAGTTAAAACTGTTTAATATTTTAACCAGGAACCGCAGTACATATCTCAATAAGTTAACTAAAATTCAACCAAATTTAAAATTCCATTCATCTCTTACATGCCATTCATCTAGTCACATTTCAAGTGCTCAGTTGTCATTTGTACCTAAGGACTCCCATATTGGAAAGTGCAGACACTTCCATTATTGCAAAAAGTTATATTGGATACTACAGATTGAAAAACAAACAAATGATAATTTGAAAAAATACAATCACAACATACGGTCCTCCTTGCCAATTACTTTAAAAGTTTTTTTAAAGAGTATAATTGTCTATAGTTCATTAAAATCATGGCCAACATCTCTCATGCATCCATGTGTCCCTCAAATAATGGAAACTCTCTTTTAAAAAGTATTTTACTGTACTATTTCTTGTAAGACAAAAAAAATTGTGCAGCAATATTTGGGGATTTCTATTTTTACGACACTTGCTCTACTGAAAAGATTTGAGTTCAGCTTGTATTAGTCAAGTTTGTCAAAGCATTCATGGTTTCTAATAAATTTCCAGTATAAAAAAATATTCCAAGGTGCTGGGAAAGAATACAGTAATGTCTCATATGTCTCATCTTCTATGTTACCCCAAGGCAGTCATTGAGCCATTTCTTTTCTATTAACAGAAAGAGGTGTTTAGAATTTAAAATATTGTAATTTTACACATTTATACAGGATTTTCTATTTTTTCCCCAGTTCCTTGTTACTGCTACTATACTTACTTCCTTTCAAGTACCCCCTAGAAGCCATAAAATATAAGAGCAATGAGATTAAAATTTAATATTCTTTGAATGAATTTTGCACTAAGTAGTAAACAACAGAATATACCCAGGCATTAAAAGTACAGTAGTCTATATCACTATTAACTCCGTTTCCATCTAGCATCACAGCAGAACTACACTGAAGACTGTTCAATAAAAAGGACATTTAACCAACATTTAATCCCCAAGGGAAAGTACTCAAATATGGTTGACCCACTTAAGTGTCAAGGTATAGAGTTGAAGACAATCAATCACTGGGGGAACTGTTTCTTGTTTATTTTTGTTAGAAAAATAACAAAGAGTTGTAAATGTAGTATTTTAATTTCTATATTGGTGCAAAGTTTACAAGGCAACATCTCAATTTTCCTTATAGTCATCCTAAGGATGACGTTTAGGAGTGAGGACTTGGAAAAAATTACCCAGGAAGGGGCAGACTTAGAAGTTAAATCCATAGCCCCTACTTTATTTGTCTAAACTGTGCCCAAAGAAACAAAATATTTACATCATGTATTGCATGAATGGTCCCTGACAACATCAATCATGCAGCCCCTTTGGGTTAAAAAAAATAAAAGCGAGATGATTCCAATTTTGAAACTGTTAGAAACTGCATGACAGATTTGTGAAGGTAAAGTCTAGTCCCCCTTAAAACAAGTTCCCTTACCAAGTTCATAATTAATCTCTCAATCCAAAACTTTATTTCCATTTTTGTCTCCCTGACCTCAATCTTTTGCTAAATGAACACTGATCAACCACATTCAGCTGACTAAATTTCCTGTTTTCCATAACATATTTTATTTTATTTTTTTTTGCGGTACGCGGGGCTCTCACTGTTGTGGCCTCTCCCGTTGCAGAGCACAGGCTCCGGACGCGCAGGCTCAGCGGCCAGGGCTCACGGGCCCAGCCGCTCCGCAGTATGTGGGATCTTCCCAGACTGGGGCATGAACCCCGCGTCCCCTGTATCGGCAGGCGGACTCTCAACCACTGCGCCACCAGGGAAGCCCTCCATAACATATTAATATACTCAAATTGCTATTATAGATATCATTTTTAATATGCAAACTCAGGTTGTTTCTCCAAGGCAAGATGAGTGGACAGACCCCCAGGCCATGGACCACCTGGCCAGGCTGTCATAAATCAGAGACAACCTGACTTCCAAAACTATGATTAAGAAATGTCACAAGACAATGGTTAACCCCAGCTTCTTTGTTCTTCCCCTTTGAAAACCCTTAACTCAAAGACCAAGTTTCAGTGGATGGAGGCTTGTCTCCCACTCCCTTCCTTGGTGCCCTGCAATAGATGCTTATTTTGCTGCAAACTCCCACTTTCACAGTTTGGCTTTCTTCAGCTGGGTACCTGACCCCTTTGCTCAGTTATACAGGGGAAGTAAGCATCTTACCTTTCAAGTCAAAGAGAAAACAAACATTGGATAAATATGACTTTGAGGGAGAAGTTCACACTCTATAAGCAATGGAGGTTGACTTCCCTGGTGGCGCAGTGGTTTAGAATCTGCCTGCCAATTCAGGGGACATGGGTTTGATCCCTGGTCTGGGAAGATGACACGTGCCGCAGAGCAACTAAGCCCGTGTGCCTCAACTACTGAGCCTGTGCTCTAGAGCCCACGAGCCAAAACTACTGAGCCCATGTTCCACAACTACTGAAGCTTGCGCACCTAGAGCCCGTGCTCCGCAACGACGAGCCACGACAATTAGAAGCCCATGCACTGCATGCAACTAAGATTAGCTCCCGCTCACCGCAACTAGAGAAAGCCCGCATGCAGCCAAATAAATAAATAAATAAAATAAACAATGGAGGGGCTATTTCCACCTACAGTGAACACCATCAGTAAAAATTCGGTGAACTAGCCTCCTAATAGGATACAGATTGGTACTCTTTTCTCATTAAGCAATTCAGGAATGTATATCAAAAGCAAAGACAGCAGTAGCAGTGGGAGCCGAAGCAAAGACATTAAACCGTCTGGGGAGATCAGGCAAGCTTATCTATATGGATTTGCATACATTTTCTCCTGTAGTCAAAGGAAAGCATGGAGAGTTTTACACTCCAAAATAATCTGGGAAGATCATTCTGACAACAGAAGATAACTTGGGAGGAGAAAGACTGGAGGTCAAGAGACCAGGTAGGAGGCTTTTTAAGCAAGGAAGAGAAGAACGAGACTGGAATAAAGGTAAAATTACTAATAACAGCACAATTAGTCACAACCAGCCAATCCCATTATACTCACTAGTTGACAGAATGTTCTCAGGTACCAAATACATGGTAACCCAGAACCTTGATTCCTAAAAGTAATTGGCTATGACTATCCAATAGTGATATTTAATTATCACTATTGCTATATCACAACATGAAGTATCTCTATTACTGGAAATAATTAGTAGTGTCTTTTTTAAATATTTATTTATTTATTTGGCTGCACTACGTCTTAGTTGCAGCACGTGGGATCTTTGTTGCTGCGTGCAAGATCATTGTTGCACCACACGGGATCTTTTAGCTGCAGCATGCAGACTTCTTACTTGCGACATGCTGACTTTTAGTTGCAGCATACGGACTTCTTAGTTACGACATGCAGGCTCTTAGTTGCCCCGTGGCATGTGGGATCTAGTTCCTTGACCATGTATCAAACCTGGGCCCTTGCATTGAGAATGTGGAGTCTTAACCACTGGACCACCTGGGAAGTCCCAATTAGTGGTGTCTTTAAATCTAATCAGATTATAGGAAAATTCCAAATTACCCAGAACCAACTTGGAAAACTCATCCATAAGATTCTCCAGAGAGAGATCAATTGCTTCTATTCATTCCTTTTCTCTAAACAATTCTAATATAGATTTTGGCACCAAGAGAGGTTTAGAGGAACAGAGTCTTCTGAATGAGTTTTCTAAATTGTTTCTACAGCATTCAGAATATATATCTTAAACTATATATATATATATATATATATATATACACATAATAAGAATACATTTGTGTGTATACCTATATGTATTACATTTCCAAACCACTTATAAGTAGTTCACAGACATCATAGAACTTTACCCCTAAATTCTTTATTCACATTTACTAAAATTAAAGACATGTTTTATATAACTGCAGTAGCATCACATCTATGAAAATTAACATTTATTCAATGACATCATTTCCACCAAGAGTTTTTTTTTTTTTTAAGTATTTTCAGCCATTCTCTAATGTGGTTTTATTTATTTATTTACTTTTGCTGTGTTGGGTCTTTATTTCTGCGCGAGGGCTTTCTCCAGCTGTGGCAAGCGGGGGCCACTCTTCATCACAGTGCGCAGGCCTCTCACTATCGCGACCTCTCTTGTTGCGGAGTACAGGCTCCAGAGGTGCAGGCTCAGTAGTTGTGGCTCACGGGCCCAGCTGCTCCGCTGCATGTGGGATCCTCCCAGGCCAGGGCTCGAACCCGAGTCCCCTGCATTAGCAGGCAGACTCTCAACCACTGAGCCACCAGGGAAGCCCCCCAGCAAGAGTGTTTGATGGTTCCCTTTTTCTATACATTTTCACCAACATTTATTTGTGTTATTTTTGATGACAGCCACTCTAACAGTTGTGAGGTGATATCTCCTTGTGGCTTTGATTGGCAGTTCCCTGATAATTAGCAATATTGAACATCTTTTCATTTGCCTATTGGCCACCTACATTTCCTCTTTGGAAAAATAGTCATAGTTCTTCTGCCCATTTTTTAATCAGGTTATTTGGTTTTTTGATGTTGAGTTGTATGAGCTCTTTATTTATTTTTGTAATTGAAGTAGTGATGATTTACAATGTTGTGTTAGTTTCTGGTGCACAGCAAAGTGATTCAGTTATATATATCTGAATATATATAGTCTTTTTCTGATTATTTTCCATTAGATTTTATTACAAGACATTGAATATGGTTCCATGTTCTATACAACAGGAGCTTGTGTTTATCTATTTTATATACAGTAGTGTGTGTCTGCTAATTTTAAACTCCTAATTTGTCCCTCCCCTGCCTTTCCCTTTGGTAACCATAAGTTTGTTTTCTACGTCTGTGGGTCTGTTTCTGTTTTGTAAGTAAGTTTATTTCTATCATTTTTTTAGATGCATGCATAATGATATCATAATATTTGTCTTTCTCTGTCCAACTTACTTCAGATAGTATCATAATCTCTAGGTCCACCCATGTTGTTGCAAATGGCATTATTTTATTTTTTTATGACTGAGTAATATTTCATTGTGTGTATATACCACATCTTCTTTATCCACTCATTTGTCAATGGACATTAAGTTGCTTCCATGTTTTGGCTATTGTAAATACTGCTGCTATGAACATTGAGCTTGTCTCTTTTCAAATTAGAGTTTTATCTGGATATATTCCCAGGAGTGGGACTGTTGGATCATATGATATCTCTGTCTTTAGTTTTTTAAGGAACCTCCATACTGTTCTACATAATGTTTGTACCAATTTGCATTCCCACCAACAGTACAGGAGGGTTCCCTTTTCTCCACACCCTCTCCAGCATTTATTATTTGTAGACTTTTTGATGAGGACCATTCTGTCTAGTATGAGGTGGTACCTCATTGCAGTTTGGATTTGTATTTCTCTAATAATTAACAATGTTGAGCATCTTTTCATGTGCCTGTTGGCCATCTCTATGTCTTCCTTGGATAAACATATGAGCTGTTTATATATGTCAGCTATTAACCCCTTATCAGTCATATCATTTGCAAATATTTTCTCCCATTCAGTAAGTTGTCTTTTATTCTGTTGATAGTTTGCTTTGCTTAAGTTTAGCCAGGTCCCATTTGTTTGCTTTTATTTCCTTTATTCTAGGAAACAGATCCAAAAAATATTGCCACAATTTCTTTCAAAGAGTGTTCTGCAATAGTTTCCTCTAGGAGTTTTAGGATTTTGTGTCTTACATCTGGGCCTTTCATCCATTTTGAGTTTATTTTGTATATGTTAGAGAATGTTCCAATCTTATTGTTTTATATGTAGCTGTCCAGTTTTCCAAATGCCTCTTGCTGAAGAGACTATCTTTTCTCAATTGTATATTCTTGCCTCCTTTGTCATAAAATAATTGGCCATAAGCATGTGGATTATTTCTAGACTCTCTATTCTATTGCATTGATTGTGTGTTTGTTTTTGTGCCAGGAACATAGTGTTTTGATTACTATAGCTTTGTAGTATTGTCGGAGGTCAAGGAGCAGCTTGGTGGGAATGTAAATTTGTGAAGCCACTGTGGATAACTGTATGGAGCTTTCTCAAAAAACTAAAAATAGAACTACTATATGACACAGCAATACCACTCCTGGGTTATATTTGGAGAAAACTCTAATTCAAATGCACCCCAGTTTTCATAGAAGCACTATTTAAAATAGCCAAGGTATCAAAGTAATCCACTGTCCATCAACAGATGAATGGATAAAGAAGGTGTAATAGACACACACACACACACACACAATGTAATACTACTCAGTCATTTTAAAAAACTGCTATTTTGCCATTTGCAACAACATTGATCAAGTTGATGGGTATTATGCTAAGTGACATGTCAGACAAAGAAAGAAAAATACTGTATATTATCACTTATGTGTGTAATCTATAAAGTACAACAAACTAGTGAATATAATAAAAAAGAAGCAGTCTCACAGATATAGAGAACAAATTAGTGGTTACCAGTAGGGAGAGGGAAGAGAGAAGGGAAAGAACACGGGTAAGGGATTAAAGTGCACAAACTCTTCTGTATAAAATAAACTACAAGGATATATTGTACAATACAGGGAATGTAGCCATTACTTTATAATAACTATAAATGGAGCATAACCTTTAAAAATTTTGAATCACTCTATTGCACACCTGTAATGTATATAATATTGTTCAACAAATATATTTAAATTAAAAAAAGAAAGGAAATTACTTGCTACAGCAACAGTCTTCACCAATCCAAAAAAGATAACTGTAAGCTATATGGTTATATAATGAGCTATAGAAAATTCTAGAAGTTATAAAATAATAATATAAAACCAAACTCTTACTATAAAATGTAATTAATCTCTGCAAAATATACACTTCCACATTCCATGTGATTTATTTTATATCCACTCTTAAGACTGTAAGCACCATCTCAGATAAAAATTAGGGACACAAGCTTAAGATATGGGGCTTTTAAAAATACACATAATGTGAGTGGAAGAAGCTGTTACTTCACAGGATACACAGTCTTGTAAATGGAAGGTTAAAATATCCCTGCCTCTACCTACCCCTGTGCCTTGTGAGTGGTATGGAGTAAAGAGTAATAACCAAAAAGAAAAGAGAAAAAAATGAAAAAATTCAATGTAATATTCAAGCCATATTAAATTTTCTCATTTATCATCAAATGTTTTTAAAGATTACTCAATTTTAAAAATCCATCAAAGTTCATTTGCTAATTTTTTCTTAAATTTAATTTGTATAAGTCAGCCTGTCTTTAAAAATTTTTTATAACATTAAGATTTATGTAGAGTTCAGATCAGTTGTCTTGTAGAAATGATCAGAATCTGGATTTATTTGAATGTGTTCTCATGATTAGAATCATGTTAAGAATTTTTTGAAATTTAATTCATTGGGTCTGTGTGTACTTTATAAGTACACGTGAAGAGATCCATGATACTAGGTTGTCCAGTGTGGGTAGTGCTTAGTTTATTACTTGGCTTTGTTGGTGACTGCTTGGATATCTGCAAACACCCTATGATGTGTCAGTATTAGACTAGACTATATCCATACTCCCCTACTACATAAATTTGTTGCTTTAATGGGTAGTAAACAATGGTTGAACACTAGGAAGCTAGGGATATGAAGATAAAGGTATATGGCTTCTTTTACAAAACACACCAGGACTTCCCTGGTGGCACAGTGATTAAGCATCTGCCTGCCAGTGCAGGGGACATGGGTTCAAGGCTTGGGAAGATCCCACATGCAAGGAGCAACTCAGCTCCTGCATCACAACTACTGAGCCTGCCCCCTAGAGCCTGTGAGACACAACTACTGAGCCCATATGCCAGAACTACTGAAGCCCATGCACCTAGAGCCCCTGCTCTGCAACAAGAGAAGCCACCACAATGAGAAGCCCACACACCACAATGAAGAGTAGCTCCCGCTCTCCTCAACTAGAGAAAGCCTGAGCTCAGCAGTGAAGACCCAACACCGCCAAAAATAAATTATTTTTAAAAGTTCACTGTGATTTTAAAAAAAACAGGTATATATATATATATATATATATATATATATATATATATATATATATATATATATATATATATATATATAAATAAATAGAAACACACCAGTTAGTGGCTGATACATAGGGATTCTTTGACTACCATGGAAGCCTGCCACTCAGCTGTAATTCCAATACCAGCATCGGAATTAAGCTTTCATTCTCTGCAAGCATACTGTCTTGCTAAGGAGTCACTACTAAGCATTTTACTAAAAAACTGCCAGTAAATTTTATCTAGAGACCAGCAGCCCCCAGGTAGGAATCAACAGGTCACCCAGCGCAAGTAGGAAGCACATCCGAATTAGATAATATTCATTAATCATTGCTTACAAACAATTCCGCATGAACAATTATGCATGAGTTATTTCTCCCAGCCATCTAACTTGTTCCACTGTCATCCTCCTTTCACATGTGAGCTCCTGAAATAATGGAGAAAATAAAGTGGCTGGGAAGGGTCAGAGCATACATCCAACACGGACGACACTGGAATGTCCAATCTGCTGTGTAAGCCATGTAGCCTCACAGAACAGGAAGCTCATCTTCATATGCAGTCTCATGAAGAAACAGGCCACTAGAGCCAGGAAAAGTGGAGCTGCTCAGCTGAAGCAAGGAAGAACCTGGAATCCCCACCCACCCATCCTACTCCTCACCACAGCTTGGATTCCAGCTCCACGGGACATGGTGTGAAAACCACTGCACTGCTTCAAGACTGCAGGGAGTGATTATTAATTTGGAAAGAGGCCCAACAGAATATGAAAAGCTGTTCCCATCTGAACACATGGTTAAAGGAAATGCTAGAGAGCTATGAGCCTCTTCTAGCAGGTAATGTCACAAACAAACAGGCTTGTGTAACAAAGCACATACAGACACACCATACAGCAATCCTGCAGTCCTAAATTGCAATATCACAACCCAGTCCACAGCAGTGAGAGTCCAGAGTCCCAACCACTAGACCACCAGGGAATTCCCAATCTTGTACTTTTAAAGTTATTACAGTATTCTTGGATGAGAAGAAGATATAAATTATATATGAAATTAGTATTCAAATGTAATGAAATTCCAATAAAAATATTCAAATCTTATTTTTAAAATCACCATCCTTAGTTTATCTGCCATATAAGTTTTCTAATTCAGTGTATAAGGAGGTTGGAAGTCATTACTCCATCCTAATAACAAACTGAAAAATTTACAACTCTTCTTACATTCATCCAGAAGTGAGATTACAGGCAAAACACACCCCCAAAATTGGAGGGACAAACAAAGATACACAGATTCACACCTTAATAGAGTAGAAAACTCCGAAGGAACAAGTGATGAGGCAAGAGAGTTTGAACTGTAATTGACAAATTGCTAAAGTCTCAAAGTGAACAACTCTGTGTTAAAAATGCTAAGAGAAGTCATCTGGGGCAGGAGGCACCACTTTTGTGAGTTTTACCTCCTGGATCTCTACTAGGTCTTCCCAGTGAATATCAGAGAAAAATCCCTTCATGTTTCCGCTAAGGAGAAGAGAAAAGGAACAATTTGAAATACACCTGAGCATTGTTCTTCTTGTCAGGGCCTTCCCTAAAAAGAAACTTGTTAACCAGAGCCTGCTGAAGTTTTTTCAGAGCATAACTGGCCTGGGAGAAGGGAAATACAAAACACCAGCCCATGGTAGCCATTCTGTCCCATCAAGGGAGTGGGGGAAACAAGAAGCACTAATAAAGTCATAACCTAGAGACACGCATTCCCTGAAATTCGAATACCTAATTATGGTATTACAGAATTCTTCCTCTCCCCCTACACCATAGCCGTTCCTTTTACCTGATACATCATATCCAGATAGTAAGAAAAATTCTAAGACATAGTATAAGGCAAAAAACACAATTTAAAGACACAGAGCAAAGATCAGAACCAGTTATGGTAGGGATGCTGGAATTATCAGACTGAGAATTTTAAACAATTATGATTAATATACTGAGACTGTGTCCCATAGGGTTAAGAGGAAGCATGCCCTATAGGGTTGAAAGAAACTGATGACTAATAGAAATTCTTTAGCTAGTCTTACAGGATGGCAAATAAGAAAGCAGCTTGCTGAAATCCCCTTCACTTATAAGAAAACAAAACTGGATGCAAGCAATAAGACTGATCAGAGTTTGTGCATAATAAACTTGTTTGTCCAGTGGGTGTTGTTTTGATGTCAACAGCCAGAAATTTCCCCACATTTCATACCAACTCCCCCTGGAATTTGCCTATGCGACACATGAAGAGGCACAAAGCCTGCTCGCATATGCATATGGGAACCTAGCACTTCCTTAAACTTTGCAACTCACCACTCTCTTCCTTCTTTAAAATGCCCCAAAGCCCTAACCTTTAAATGTCCACCTCACCTTGCCACTAGGGAGACATATTTGAGAGCTCTACCTTCTGTCTCCTTGCTTGGCCATCCTGCAATAAACCCCTTTTCTTTCTGCAAAAGACCATGGTGTATGATGTAAGATAGTGATCTGGTATTATTTTTATTCATGGGGCTACCCAGTTTTACCAACACCACTTATTGAAGAAATTATCTCTTTATGTAATTTGCTCCTTTATCATAAACAAATTGTCCATATATATTTGGGCTTAATTCTGGACTTTCACTTTTGTACCATTGAACTATGTATCTGTTTTTATGCCAGTACCATACTGTTTTGATTACTGTAGCTTTGTAGTATAGTTTAAAACCAGGAAGTGTGACACCTCTGTCTTTGTTCTTCTTTGTCAGGACAGCTTTGGATATTTAATGTCTTTTGTGATTCCATATGAGTTTGTTTGGTTTTTTTTCTTTATTAGGGTATAGTTGCTTTACAATGTTGTGTTAGTATCTGCTGTACAACAAAGTGACATGTGACTTTTCAAATTTTTCTTTTTTATTTTGTGAAAAATATCATTGGGATTTTGATAGGATTTACACTAAATCTATATGTGGCTTTGGGTGCTATGACCATTATAACAAAATTAATTCTTCTAATCCATGAACATGGTATGTTTCCATTTGTCTGTGTCTTCTTCAGTTTCTTTCATCAGGATCTTGTAGTTTTCTATTTTATCTCCTTGATTAAATTTTTTCCTAGGTATTTTTATTTTGGTGTGAATGGAATTTTTTTTTACTTCATTTTCAGAAGTATTGAAATGCAACTGATTCTGTATGCTGATTTTCTATTCTGCAGCTTTACTGAGTCCATCCATTCTAATTTTTTCTGTGGAGTATTTAGGGTTTTCTATATATAAAACCATATTTAATACAAAGACAATTTCACTACTTTCTTTTCAACTTTGGGTGCCTTTTATTTCTGTAAATTGCCTTATTGCTCTGGCTTGGATTTCCAGTTCTATGTTGAATAAGAGTGATGAGAGTGGGCACCCTTGTCTTATTTCTGATCTTAGAGAAAAAGATTCAACCCTTCACCAGTTAACATGAAGCTAGAGCTTCTTATATATGTCCTCTATTTTGTCAAGCTATTTTCTTCTGTACTCAATGTGTAGAGATTGTGGGATGTTTTACTTTGTCACATAGTTTTATGAAATGATCATATCCATTTTTATCTTTTATTCTATTAATGTATATATTATATTTATTGATTTGCCTTTGTTGAACCATTCTTGTGTTCCAGGGATACATTCCTGCTGATGAAAATTCCATTATCAAGTTAAGATAAAACAAAAAGAATTTTATACAAGCCAAACTGAGGATTATAACCTAGAAAAAAGACTCTCAGAGAGCTCTGAAAATTCTTCCACCTGTTAGAAATTGAAAGCATAGTCATGAACATTTTCAAGACAAAGAATCATACATCAAAATGACATACAGACACTTTACATAAAGTTCACCAAATGTACATAGTCCAGTTAAGCACATACAAGGGGAGGAGCAAGTCACAATGTCCTCTACAGGGCTGGGAGAGAACATTAATCTTTGAAGAAGTTACACTGCTGGTATCAGAAGAAAGGGGGGAAAATAATCTTTGTGGTTGAGCAGGCATTCCCACATTTGAGAAGGTACAGTCGATGTGTAATACAGATGCACACTGCACACAGGAAGTAGGGGAGTAGGTCCAAATGGCCAAAGAGAGAGAATTTTATGTTTAAATTTTCTTGACCTGCCTTAAAATATAAATTTTATTTTATTATTGCTTTTGATCATGGTGTATGATTCATTTAATATGCAGTTAAATCTGATTTACTAGTATCTTGTTGAGATTTTTAAAATCTGTATTCATCAGTGATACTGCTCTGTAGTTTTCTTTTCTTGTAGTGTCTTTCACTTTATTATCAGAGTAATGCTGTCCTATTAAAATAAGATTGAGAATGTCCCCACCTCTTCAGTATTTTGTAAGAATTTTAAAAGGGTATATGTTAATTATCTCTTTAAACATTTGGTAGAAATCACCAGTGATACTATTGGTTCCTGGACTTTCATTTTTAGGAGGTGTTTTATTGCTGACTCAGTCTCCTTACATATTACTGGTCTGATTTCTATCATCATGCCTCAGCTTTGATAAGTTGTATATTTCTAGGAATTTATCCATTTCTTCTAAGTTATCAAATTTGTTGTCATTTGACTGCTCATAGTAGTTTCTTCTGATACTATTCCTATGTATTTCAGTTGTGTTAGCTGTAATATCTCCTCTTTAATTATTGATTTTATTTGAGTCTTTCTTTTTCTTAATTGGTCTGGCAAAAGGTTTGTCGATCTGTTTATCCTTTTTAAAAACAGCTCTTGTTCATCATTTTTATTGCTTCACTGGTCTCTGTGCCATTTATTCCTTTTGTGATCTTTGTTATGTCCAGCCTTCTGCTAACTTTGTCTTTAGTCTGTTTTTCTTTTTCCATTTCCTCGATATGTAAATTTATTTGAGATCTTATTTTTTTCTTAATATAGGCTTTTGTCTCTATAAATGTCTGTCTTAGAACTGCTACAGATGCATCCCATAGGTTTTTTTTTTTTTTTTTTTTTTTTTGCGGTATGCGGGCCTCTCACTGCTATGGCCTCTCCCGTTGCGGAGCACAGACTCCGGACGCGCAGGCTCAGCGGCCATGGCTCACGGGCCCAGCCACTCCGCGGCATGTGGGATCCTCCCAGACCGGGGCACGAACCCGTGTCCCCTGCATCAGCAGGCGGACTCTCAACCACTGCGCCACCAGGGAAGCCCATCCCATAGGTTTTGATATGCTGTCTTTCCACTTTCCTTTGTTTTAAGATTTTTTTTTAATTTCTCTTTTATATATTTTGACCCAATTATTATTCAGGAGTGTGTTGTTTAATTTCCGCGTAGCTGTAAGTTTTCCAGCTTTTCTCCTGTTGTTGATTTGTAGTTTCATACCATTTCTCAGAAAAGATATTTGGCATCATGTCAATCATCTTAAATTTGCTTTTATCATAAGATCTGTCTTTTGTGTCCTATCATAAGATCTATCTTGGAGCTATCCTAGAGACATTTGCATGCATGCCTAGGAAGAACGTATATTCTGCTACTGTTGGAATGTTCTATATATGTGTGTTTAGATATTTAGTCTCAAGTACGGCTCAAGTCCACATTTCCTTGTGATGTTTTGTCTGCATGATTTCCTCTTTACAGAATCTGTTCACTGTGATCTCGGGTGTATTTTATTTATTTATTTATTTATTTAGCTGCCTTGGGTCTTACTTGAGGCACACAGGATCTTTCATTGGGGTGAGTGGGCTCCTTGTTGTGGCGTGCAGGCTCCAGACTTTGTGGGCTCAGTAGGTGCAAAGTGAGGGCTTAGTTGCCCTGTGGCATGTGGGATCGTAGCTCCCTTACCAGGGATCGAACCTGCATCCCTTGCATTGGAAGGCAGATTCTTAACCA
Organism: Tursiops truncatus; assembly: GCF_011762595.2. NCBI lineage: Eukaryota > Metazoa > Chordata > Mammalia > Artiodactyla > Delphinidae > Tursiops > Tursiops truncatus. The sequence goes on from NW_022983137.1 coordinate 115,642, forward strand.
CTGGAAGTCCCTGTCTGGATGATTTATCAATTACTGAAAGTGGTGTATTGATGTCCCCTACTGTTATTTTATACTTATCTATGTCTCCCTTCAGATGTCTTAATATTTGCTTCATATGTTTAGGTGCTTCATTGTTGTAAGCATATATATTTATGATTGTTACATTTTCTTGATGAATTGACCTCCTTGTCTTTCTATAATGAACATCTGTTTTTTTTTCATTACTGGTTTTTACATAAAGTTTGTTTTGTTGGATATAAATGTTGTGTTGTTAGCCACCTCTGCTCTCTCTTGGCTTCCTCCAGAGACAGGGAGGAAAGGACAGAGGGAGGAAAGAAAGAAAGAAAAACAGAAAGAAGGAAAGAAAGAAAGAAAGAAAGAAAGAAAGAAAGAAAGAAAGAAAGAAAGAAAGAAAGAAAGAAAGAAAGAAAAGAGAGGGAGGGAGGGAGGAAGGGAGGGAGGGAGGGAGGGAGGCAGGGAGGAAGGAAGGAAGGAAGGAAGGAAGGAAGGAAGGAAGGAAGGAAAGAAGGAAAGAAAGGAATAAGTTGGCAAGTATGTGGGCAAATTGAAACCTTGTGCACTGCTGGTGGAAAGGCAAAATGGCTCATCACTATGAAAAATAGTATGAAAGATCCTACAAGAGGTAAACATGTAGGGCTTCCCTGGTGGCACAGTGGTTGAGAGTCTGCCTGCCAATGCAGGGGACACGGGTTCGTGCCCCAGTCTGGGAAGATCCCACATGCCGCGGAGTGGCTTGGCCCGTGAGCCATGGCCGCTGAGCCTGCGTGTCCGGAGCCTGTGCTCCGCAACGGGAGAGGCCACAACAGTGAGAGGCCTGTGTACCACACACAAAAAAAGAGGTAAACATGTAGAATTACCATATTATCCATTAATTTCATTTCTGAGTATATACCCCAAAGTATCGAAAGCAAGGAGGCAAGGACCCAAAGAGATATTTGTACACCCTTGTTCATAGACAATTACTGAAAGACAGAAGCAACCCAAATGTCCACTGATGAACGAATGTGTAAATAAATGTGGTATATACATGCAATGTAATACTATCCAGTCTTAAAAAGGAAGGAAATTCTAACATAGGCTACAATATAAATGAACCTTGAAGACATTATGCTAAATAAAAGAAGCCAGTCACAAAAGATCACGTATTAATGATTCCATTTATAGAAAATGTTCAGAATGGGCAAAATCAGAGACAGAAAATAATTTATGCTATCTTAGAGTTCGGGAAGGAGGAATGTGGAGTGACTGCTAATGAGCACTGGGTAAGAAAACGTTCTAAAACTAGATTATGGTGATGGTTGCATAACCTGCAAATAACCTAAAAGGCATTGAGCAGTACATTTTAAATGAGTGATTTATAAAAGATGTGAATTATGGAAGACAGATTTTTCTGGCCTTAAGGTAAGAATGTTTCAAAGAATTGTCCACTGATACTAAAATTCATTATCTTTTCAATAAATATGTGTTTCAATGGGACCTTAGTCCTCTGTACTCAGTGGCGGCAACCTAAAGCAATCATGTGAGTCTGTTGGATATAGTCTGGATTTGTATCCACTCAGTTGGAAACCAACCCTAAAGAAACAGAAAAATATGATTACCAAACAAAGCATTCAAATGCCCAGTGAATTAATGAGAGTATAGGTAGACAAATGAAATCAGGAAAATGCATGAATAAAATGAGATAATTAGCAAAGAAACAGAAACTATAAATAAAAACCAAGCAGAAATTTTAGTGCTACAAATTACAATAAGTGAACTGAAATATTCAGCAGAGGGGTTCAACCGGTGACTTTACCAGACAGAAGAATCAGTCTACTCAAAGAAAGTATATTTAAATGTTTGGAGGTAGAGGGTGAAAGAAAGAAAGATGGGGGGTAGGGGGAAAGAAAAGAAAGGAAGAAGGAAGGAAGGAAGGAAAGAAGGAAGGGAGGGAGGGAGGAAGGTGGGGGAGGGTGAAGGGAAAGGAAAGGAAATGAAAAGGAAAGAAGGAAAAAGAAAAAAACAGAGTTTGAAGGACTTTTGGAGTACTATCAACCAACATATGCAACATGAGAATCCCACAAGGAGAAGAAAGTGAGAAAGTGTCAGGAGTGTGTTTCAAAAAATAATGGTCAAAATTTTTCCAAATCTGTAGAAAAAAATGAAAACACAAATTCAAAAAGCTCACAATAGGGACTTTCCTGGTGGTCCAGTGGTTAGGATTCCACACTTTCATTGCTGAGGGCCTGGGTTCAACCCCTGGTTGGGGAACTAAGATCCCATAAGCTGTGCAGTACAGCCAAAACAAACAAACAAAAAAAGAAACTCACAATATCCTACTGTGATGAATTCAAGGAAACCTAGACTGAGACACGCTATAATCAAACTATCAAAAGTCACACACAAAGAGAAAATCCTGAAAGCAGCAGGAGAAAATTTACTTATATACAGCAGGGCTCCTAGAAAATTATTAGGGGATTTCTCAGCAAAAACTTTATGGGCTAGAAGTGAATGGAAAAGTACAAAGAAACTGCCCACTTCAAGAATATTATATCCATCAAAATTGTCCTTTACAAATGAGGGGGAAATTAAGACTGTTCCAATAAACAAAAGTTCATCACTAGACCTTCCCTACAACAAATACTGAAGGGAGTTCTTCAAGTTGATGTGAAAGTGTTGTACAGGTGCTGTGAAAGTGCTATAAAGAGAAACTATACAAAAGTATAAACCAAAAAAAAAAAAAAAAAAAAAAAAAAAAAAAAAGTATAAACCTCTCTGGTAAGGGTAAATATATAGTCAAATATAGAATTCTATAGTGGTGTTATATAGGTGCATAAACCACTTTTAAACTTGGCATAGAATTTAAAAAACAGAAGCATAGAAAGTATAAAACAATATTGATGGATATTCAATAGTAAAAGAGGTAATTTGTGTAATCAATAATGGAAAGTGGAGGGACAGACATGTAAAAGAGTGTTAAAGTTGTTATCAGCTTAAAAGAGTTTGTTATGGGCAGTCTGGTGGTTAGGGCTTGACACTTTCACTGCCATGGCACAGGGTTCAATCCCTGGTTGGGGAATCAAGATCCTGCAAGCCGTGAGGCATGGCCAAAAAATAAAATAAATAAAATAAAAGAGTTTGTTATAACGTTCAGATGTTTTACTTTTTTGAGAAGTTACCCAAAAGATAATATTTATAGAAAATACAGAAAAAAAAGAGAAGGTAAACAAAACATGTTAAGTACAAATAATCAATGAAGTACAAAAGAAGGTTGCAAAAGAGAAGCGGAAGGCCAAAAAAAGCCACAAGACAGACAGAAAACAATGAACAAAATGGCAATAGTAACTCCTTTCCTATCAATAATTACCTTTTTTTATTAAAACAGCATTTTTTTTGCTGTGTCAGGTCTTAGTTGCAGCATGTGGGATCTTTTCCTTGCAGCACACAGGTTCTTCATTGCGGTATGCAGGCTCTTCATTGCGGCATGCCGGCTTCTCTCTAACTGAGGTATATGGGTTTTCTTTCTCTAGTTGTGGTGCGTGGCATGCAGGCTCCAGGGCACATAGACTCTGTAGTTTGCAGCATAGGGGCTCTCTCACTGAGGCCCGCAAGCTCAGTAAGTGTGGCACCTGGACTTGGTTGCCCCATGGCATGTAGGATCTTAGTTCCCCAGAGATCGAACATGCATCCCCTGCACTGGAAGATTTATTACCACAGGACCACCAGGGAAGTCCCCCAATCAGCAATTACTTAATTTTATTTATTTATTTATTTATTTACTTACTTACTTATTTATTTATGGCTCCATTGGGTCTTCGATGCTGCATGCAGGCTTTCTCTATTTGTGGCTAGCAGTGGCTACTCTTCATTTTAGTGAGTGGGCTTCTCATTGCAGTGGCTTCTCTTGTGGCAGAGCATGGGCTCTAGGCACGCGGTCTTCAGTAATTGGGGCACTTGGGCTCAGTAGTTGTGGTGCACAGGCTTAATTGCTCCATGGCATGTGGGATCTTCCCATACCAGGGCTTGAACCCATGTCCCCTGCACTGGCAGGCAGATTCTTAACCACTGCGCCACCAGGGAAGTCCCGGTAATTACTTTTTTGTTTTGTTTTGTTACTTTTGGCTGTGTTGGGTCTTTGCTGCTGTGCGCAGGCTTTCTCTAGTTGCGGCGAGTGGGGGCTACTCTTCATTGCAGTGCACAGGCTTCTCATTGCAGTGGCTTCTCTTGTTGCGGACCATGGGTTCTAGGCACACGAGCTTCAGTAGTTGTGGCTCATGGGCTCTAGAGCACAGGCTCAGTAGTTGTGGCACACTGGCTTAGTTGCTCTGCGACATGTGGGATCTTCCCAGGCCAGGGCTCGAACCCATGTCCCCTGCATTGGCAAGAGGATTCTTAACCACTACACCACCAGGGAAGCCCCCAGTAATTACTTCAAATGTAATAAACTGCTCAATTAAAAGTCATAGATTGGGACTTCCCTGGCAGTCCAGTGGTTAAGAATCACCGCTTACCCCACAGGGGACACAGGTTTGAACCCTGGTCAGGGAACTAAGATCCCACATGCCACATATGGCCAAAAAAAATTTTTTTAATTTTAAAAACCATAGATTGACAGAATAAGTTTTAACAAAATATGATTCAACTATATGCTGTTGACAAATAAAGGCTAACAGTGGAGGGAAAATAAAAGATACTGCATGCAAACAAGAACCTAAATTGAGTATGAGCAGCCATACTTATCAGACATAAGAGATGACCTCCAGAGATGATCACTTACTAGGCGTGTTATTCACCAACACCTATTTTTTCTGTTTCAACATTAGGTAGGCCTCCAAAAGGCCTAATCTTCAAAATACTGAGGAGGAAATATGTTTGTAAAAGATAATAAGAATCTAAAAGAGCGTGGATATATGTATATGTATAACTGATACACTGTGCTGTACAGCAGAAAATAACACAACATAGTAAATCAACTCTACTCCAATTCAAAAAAAACAAACTGCATTCAGCCGTTGGAGGTCTATAAGATAACAGACCCTGAAAATTAGTGCATTCCTGCATGTAGCCAAGACAGGAATATAGGTGAAAGGGAAAAGAAACTAGGTGAAAAGGGACATTATACCAAAACCTGAGATGAATTATCATATTTTTAGTATATGTCACCACCCATTTGCTAATACATGTATGATTTAAACAGTGTCATGACAGTCCCAGTTAAACCATATAGGTCAAAGGAGCACTAATCATGTAAGCCTTGATGTCTACCCAAGAATGAGGAAGAAGGTGGTCTCCTCCCCTCTCCACTTTTTCTTTGATTATAAAAATGTAGTCCTCTTTGTTCTGGGGCTGCACTCCCTTGCCTGCCTTGTATCTCTCACAGCAACCTATGCTAATAAACTCAGTCACAGTCTAGTGCAGTGACTCTCAATGGAAGGAAGAAGTTTTCCTACCTGCCAAGGGAACATTTGACAATGTCTGGAGACATTGCGGCTGCCACAATTTGCGGTGTGCTATTGGCATCTAGTGGATAGAGATTGGGGATGCTGCAAACATCCTACAATGCACAGACCACTCTCCACACACATGTATACACACATAGAATTATTCTGGCAAAATGTTAATAATGCTGATGTTGAGAAAGTATAGTGGGAGAGAAACACAGCCTAATAGGAGAGGCGTATTAATTTAATAATCACACAAGCAAGTGCAAAATGGTAACTTTTGCAAACACAATGAAGGAGGAGAATTAACCTACTCAGAGAGGTCAGAAAGGGGATCCTGTGCTTTCCTGGTGGCGCAGTGGTTGAGAGTCCGCCTGCCAATGCAGGGGACATGGGTTCGTGCCCCGGTCCGGGAAGATCCCACATGCCGCGGAGCGGCTGGGCCCGTAAGCCATGGCCGCTGAGCCTGCGCGTCCGGAGCCTCCGCTCCGCAACGGGACAGGCCACAACATGGAGAGGTCTGCGTACCGCAAAACAAAAACAAAACAAAAAAACAGATGTTCTCAAAGCCTGGGACTAATATCAAAGATTACTATTTAATTTCGGAGACTTTTTTTTTTTAATTCTGCAATGCATTGTCTCACAGAATGCCAATAAATTACTCTGGTTTGGATATATACTTTAGTTGCTGTTATTAATCAACATATGTAAAACATCTGCTTGATTATTACCAGAATATATCCAACACGTTTTCTTATGTATTTACTTATATATTTGGCTGCATCAGGTCTCAGCTGTGGCATGCAGGATCTCCGCTGCAGCATGTGGGATCTTTCGTTGCGGTGCGCAGGCTCTTCATTGCGGTGTGCTGGCTTCTCATTAATTGTGGCACACAGGCTCAGTAGTTGAGGCACTCAGGCTTAGTTGCCTTCGGCATGTGGGATCCTAGTTCCCTGACCAGGGATTGAATCCATGTCCCCTGCATTGGAAGGCGGATTCTTAACCACCGGACCACCAGGGAAGTCCCTATCCAACATGTTTTCTTAACTGTACATTCAGCTAAAGCAAGATGAGTCAGTAGTTCTGTTATTTCATAATCATTATGAAAAAATTATTTTTTAGAATTTTCTCTTTTTACTGTGTTTGTTCCTTTAGTGGCTGTGTCTCCAGGTGGGCAAGGAAGCCTGGAACTGGGCTCAGATATAACTTCCTCCAGAGACCAAGCATACAAAAGGGGACAGGAGGACAAGTACGGGGGAAGGTACTCCTCGACAGAAAGAATAACATGGGCTATTTAATAGTTTTTAATCACTATGTAACAAATTGGCATAAATTTAGTGGCTTAAAACAATATTTATTTGTTCATAGTTGTGTAAGTCACAAGAAGAGGTACAGGTTGGCATGGTTCTCTTCTTGAGATTGTACATACTCAAATCATGGTGTTGGCTACACTGACTTCCTTTCTGGAGGTCTGGGAAAGAATCTAAAGCTCATTGAAATTGTTGCTCAATTTCTTTCCTTGCAGTTTTAGGACTGACGTTGCCATTTCCTTGTTAGCTGGCAGGGTCTACTTTCAGTTCTGAGAGACCACTAACATTCCTAACCTCCTACATTACCAAAGCTAGAAATGGAGACTGTCTTTTGTGTTAAATCCTCTCATTTTTCAAGTCTCTTTCACCAAGAAGGGAAGGTTCTTTTTCAGAGTTACTTGTTTGATAAACACTACAAAGAATAATTTCCTTTTTTAAAAAATTTGGGACCTTAATTATATTTGCAAAGTCCTTCACAGAAGCATCTAAAATACTATTTGATTGAATAACTGAATGAAGGTGTAATGATTAATTGTATGTGTCAGATTAGCTGGGCGTTGGAGCTCAAATATGTGGTCAAGCATTATAGATGGTCCTGTGAGAGTGTTTTGGGATATGATTTACACTTGTGTCAGTGGACTTTGAGTAAAGTGGATTGCCCTCCATAATGTAGGTGGACCTCATCCAATCAGCTGAAGGCTTAAATGGAACAAAAAAACTGACCTCTCCTGAGCAAAAGTGAATTCTGCAGCCAATAGCCTTGGACTTGAGCTGCAAGTCATCAGCTCTCCTCTGTGTCTCCAGACTGTCAGCTCACAGTGCAGATTTTGGACTTGTCAGCCTCCATATTTCTGTGAACCAATTTCTTAAAATATATGTCTTTATAACACACACATACACACACACACACACACACACTTATTCTATAAGCTCCATTTCTCTGTAGAACCCTAAGACAGTAGAAATATGTATACCACAGACCAAGAATTTTGTGTTCCATCTCAGACTTCTATCTACTGTGTGCTACTTCCAGAGGTTCTGAAATAGCCTAGTATACCAGAGGGAATGACAGGCATTTTAGTTGGCTGAAAAGATGCCATTAGAAACATTTTATTCTATTCATAGCAGTAGTTCTCAAAGTATGGCCTGAGAATACAAGACCTCTAATAGAGTTTGTAGGTCAATATTATTTTTTTTGATAGTCCTTAAGTCATTCATTAATTTTATTCTCATTCTCTTATGTGTACATGGTAGAGTTTTCCAGAAGCTACATGATATATATGATGGCATTGCTCTGAGAGGTAATGAAAGTGATAAAATAAAATTATTTTTAAGGCAAGATAAAAATTTAAATATGAAATTTTCTCTTGTACCTCCTCTCTCCCCTTTGTACGCATTGTGCACCTGCATTATACATTAACTAGACCTCCTTAGAAAACATAGGAATGCCCACTCAACCAAAAAGAGCAATTCCCTCCTGGCACTAGCAAGGTAACTCCGTAGGAGATAACATTCCTTTCTTAATCCTTTAAGTGGTCACATTAACCAATTACTTGCTTTATATGGATAGATCTGGACTATGTAAACTGTCAGTGTGTCACCTTGATATATTACCCTGTGCCTCGAAAACTTTATGTGTGACGTCTGATGGGTAGAATAGTCTCAGCTTTCCAAAGGACTGTCTCCAAAGTTATGCTCCTCAGATTGCCTCAAATAAAATTCTCTATTTCTCTCTTAGATTGACAAATTTTCATTGATATTTGCACAGCATAGCCAGCAGGTTATCATAGAGATCCACCAGAGGACATCTGGAGTCTATCCCAAACTGACACTCCATACCAGCATAGGCCCTTCATGCACCATCAGCTTCTCAGTACTCCTCAGGTGTTCCAATGAGTTCTGATATTTGGATCCATTGTTTTATTTATTTATTTTTTAAATTTATTTTCAGCTGCACTGGCTCTTCCTTGCTGTGTGTGGGCTTTCTCTAGTTGCAGCAAGCGGGGGCTACTGATCGTTGCGGTGTGCGGGCTTCTCTTTGTTGCAGAGCACAGCCTCTAGGAGCATGGGCTTCAGTAGCTGAGGCATGTGAGCTCAGTAGTTGTGGCACATGGGCTCAGTAGTTGAGGCTCACAGGCTTAGTTGCTCCACGGCATGTGAGATCTCCCCGGACCAGGGCTCAAACCTATGTCTCTTGCGTTGGCAGGCAGATTCTTAACCACTGCGCACCAGGGAAGCCCGGCAGGCGGATTCTTTACCAATATGCCACCAGGGAAGTCCAGATCTCATTGTTTTAAATGACAATTTCAAATTTTTTATTTGAACTGTTTCTACTTAAGAGTTGGGGTTTTAGGTGCACTGGTGCATTTTCCCAGGTGGGGACCTACAGGGATCTGGGCAGGGAAACAGGTGGCTGGGTTTTTGTTAAATTTGGCTTACTTGAAAATAAGTTGCTGCATAATCCGAACAAACTATTTGCTAGTGAAATGAGAGACTGAAGTATTCGGCTCTGAAGAAAAGGGACACTTGCTCCTTCCAACCACAAGTTGTCCTCAGGTGACTAAGAACCTAGTGGAGGTATCAGGATTGATCCTCCTAATGTACAGCAAGTCCTGTAGGGAATCCCACTAGAACCATTAAGTAAATTCTGCTCTTTTAGGGAAGCACAATATAAAGTGCTCTGAGCACTCATGGCAATTTTAGACTGTGAGAAGGAGACATGTAAGAGTCAAACCAACCAAGAGTAACTCCCTAGGGAGCTAGACTCAGAAGCAGCACACATTCGATCTATCACACTGTCCTCAGAAAATTGTTCAGATAATATCTCATATTTGAATTAGACTGCCAAATTAACAATTGGAAATTGTGCCTCAAAGGTCAGACAGCTCCCTAATAGGCAGTCACCAATGTTAATGCCATCTGGGCTTATGGAACTGACACTTGCAAATATTTAAATGGGAAGGTCTGATGCACAAGCTGTCCCTGAAAATGGTCAAGATAAGACTCCTGACATTTCAAAACTGATTTGAGAGAAACTGTTTGACAAACATCTTATCAAAATTCTGACCCTAAGGGAACAAATCCTACTAGAAGAAGTTTGCATTTCTCTCCCTGTGCCTTTGAGCTTTAAATACTCTATCAGAGGTCTCAGGAATTCTTGTCTTACTCTTTTTTTTTTTTTTTTTTTTTTTTTGCTGTACGTGGGCCTCTCACTGTTGTGGCCTCTCCTGTTGCAGAGCACAGGCTCTGGATGCGCAGGCTCAGCGGCCATGGCTCACGGGCCCAGCCGCTCCGGGGCATGTGGGATCTTCCCGGACTGGGGCACGAACCCGTGTCCCCTGCATCGGCAGGCGGACTCTCAACTGCGCCACCAGGGAAGCCCTTGTCTTACTCTTATCTATGTCACCACCAGTTCCTGACACTGAGAGGGGAAGAAAGGAAAAGAGTCTTTTTTAAACTCAGGCAAGTGGGGAGTTCCCTGGTGGTCTAGTGCTTAGGACTCAGTACTCTCACTGCTGTGGCCTGGGTTCAATCCCTGGTAGGGGAACTAGATCCCACAAGCCATTTATCATGGCCAAAATAAAATAAAACAAACAAAATACCCATATTTAAAAAAGTAAAAATATGGGGACTTCCCTGGTGGCACAATGGTTAAGAATCTGCCGGCCAATGCAGGGGACACAGGTTCAAGCCCTGGTCCATAAAGATCCCACATGCCACAGAGCAATGAAGCCTGTGCACCACAACTACGGAGCCTGCTTGTCTAGGGCCCGTGCTGCGCAACAAAAGAAGCTGCCACAATGAGAAGCCCGCACACTGCAACAAAGAGTAGCCCCCACTCACCACAACTAGAGAAAGCCCATGTACAGCAGCAAAGACTCAATGCAGTGAAAAATAAATATAAATAAATAAATCTTTAAAAACTAAATTAATTTTTAAAATAAATATAAAAATAAACTCAAGCAAGTAAACTTGTCTTATTCCAACTGTTATTTATAAGATTAAATTTTTAAATGAAGTTACGACATCTCTATGCATGTGTGTGTACATTATACTATGTGTCATCCTCCATATGGTATTACCAAAATTAATTTGTAAATGCGCTCTATATAATTGACTTAAAGGAAATTAAGCTCTTACATAAATTCTTAAAAATGTAAAAGAGGGATTTCCCTGGTGGTCCAGTGGTTAAGACTCCGTGCTTCCACTGTAGGGGGTATGAGTTCAATCCCTGATCAGGGAACTAAGATGCCACATGCTGTGTGGTGTGGCTAAAAATAAAATAAAATAAAATAAAATAACCCAAGTGAATTCCAGGTTCACATCATCTGGAAAATATTGTTTTAAATTAATATTTTATATTAAGGCTAGTTTAAGCTTGTTGGTTTAATTAATGCAAACATGTCTTTAGAGTCATCAACATTAAATATAATGGTTTTTTTGTACCAAGTTTACTAGAAGTCAAATAAGATCTTATAAATTTGTCAACAAGAAAAATTATATGATAAAATTTGATTTTATCAAAAAATGATATGATAAAAAATTTATAAGTAAATTAAATACAAATGAGATAAGAATTTTTAGGTGAACTCCCTGGGAAAATATATGTTTTAGTGATATACTTTTGTGGATATTAAATTCTAGTGTTGATTAATTTTTTTGACATGTTATATTTAATGCCTAAGACTCACTTCCTGTATGGCTCCTCATTACTAAGTTACATTATTGTAAAATTTACTGAATTATTAAAAAGACATTCTAAGTTTGATTCTCAGAGCTTATAGATTATCACAGTAATATATGCATACTATGAAAGACATCATTTAAAAAACTATCTTCAACCTGGATGGAAGGACCCTTACCAGGTACTCTTAACTAACCCATGCGCAGTGAAACTAAAAGGAATTGACTCTTGGATTTATATTTCCCACTTAAAATGGGCCCCTGCACTAAACTGGTCTATAGAAAGGACTGTTGACCTCAACTCACCTTAGAACAATGCTCAACAGAGTAGAAAATATAGCCACAACAGGACATGAAGAAAATGACATGAGAAGTTGACTGTTATCCCAAGATGCTGGACCTGACTCATGCAATCATTTATAGTATTTTCTTGATTTGGGGGGACTTTTGCCTACATCAGTGATTTTCTGTCATGAGCACAAATCATATGCAAGTTTCAAAAACCAGTACAATTGTTGGGTTTGTAACATATTATCTATGTCCAGCAATTCTGGGTTACCCTGATGAAGTTCACATCTCCAGGGTTTAGACTGGCTAGCCCTTAGGGATTTTATTTTAGAAGAAAGAAATTCTAGTGCAATGAAAGCCACTGTTTACATCACTAAGTAGGACCTTCCTACCTGGCCAATTAATGACACCTGTTCTGAACCTGGCCATAAATACTCCTTTTTACTAGATATGAATTATATTGGGTAGCTCCTAATAGGACCCAATGGATTTGTGGAACAAATGTATGACCTTGGCTCTCCCCACAGTGGCTAGGAAGATGCACAATTGGTTTTCCTTGGGCTCAAGGTCACCTATAATTAGACTTGGAATCCATCACTGCCAATTTGCCTTTAATGTGAGCACACTGGGATTGATCAGTCTTTCACTGGTATTATCATTTGGCCATGATATTTATTTCTTCACTTAGAATAGGAGATGTTAGTACTGGCATAGAAGCTTCAACAAACTTCACTCAGCAAGCAGTAAATGATAGTATCAAGTCATTAGCTTGCTCAATTCAGAAGTTCCATGATGAGAATAGTGGTCCTACAGAATAGCATAGCCCTTCATATATAACTGATTCCCAAACTTATGCTATAATATACACTGAATTTTGTGTTTCTATACCTGATGAGTCTTCTAATGTAAGCCATCTAATGACACATATGAAGAGTCAAATTATGGGACTTCCTTTGTGGCGCAGTGGTTAAGACTCTGCTCTCCCAATGCAGGGGCCCAGGTTCAATCTCTGGTCAGGGAACTAGATCCCACATGCATGCCACAATTAAGAGTTCACAAGTCACAACTAAGGAGCCCACCTGCTGCAATTAAGACTCAGTGCAACCAAATAAATAAATAATTTTTTTTCTTTAAAAAAAGTCAAGGAATTTCCCTGGTGGCACAGTGATTAAGAATCCACCTGCAAATGCAGGGGACGTGGGTTCGAGCCCTGGCCGGGGAAGATCCCACATGCCACGGAGCAACTAAGCCCGTGCACCACAACTACTGAGCCTCCGTGCTGCAACTACTGAAGCCTGTGAGCCTATAGCCTGTGCTCCGCAATATGAGAAGCCACTGCAGTGAGCAGCCCACGCACCACAATGAAGATTAGCCACCACTCACAACCAGAGAAAGCTCGTGCGCAGCAACGAAGACCCAACGCAGCCAAAAATAAAATAAATAAATAAATTTATATGAAAAAAAGAGTCAAATTTCCACTCTGAATGATCCTCTTCCCAGGTTAGGAGAAATTCTAAGAAAATGGTTTGGATCCTGGTTTAAATCTTTACTAAAGACCATTCTTACTCCTATTTGCAATTTTGATTACAGTTTGTATAACTTATAAAGTGTTAGTTTCTTGCCTTTCATACTGTGTATCACCTACTCCTGTTACCAAGTACAAGCTTGCTCTGCTAGCCCCAGGACAGCCCAATAAATTGGGCGACAAGGTGTTGAGGCAGGGAAGATGGCTTTATTCAGAAAGTCAGCAGACTGAGAAGGTGAAGGACTAGTGTCTCAAAATAACCATCTTATTGGGGTCTGGATGCCAGTTTCTTTTATAGAATCAGAGAGAGAAGTAAAGTAAAAAGGCAGGATACAGAGGGATAGTCAATGAGGAAGTAATTAAAAAGGGCCATCAGTCTTGCAAAACATCTCCTGGAATGACCAGCCTTGGTGAAGGGATGTGTTAATTTCAGCCATTTACAGGTAGACAGGGTTCCCTGATACAGGCCATTATGTATGATTATAATAACAAAAGCAATGAAAAGCAAAGGCTAAAGTCAAAGAAACAGGTCCAACATGGAGTAAAAATTGGCTCTTCTCTGTTAAGATTCCCCCTGTCGATGTCCATTCCAAAATCTGTGGAAAAAGTTGTGACAACCATTCTAACTGTTCCATCAGATGGACCTTTCTGGAGTGTCCGCCATCAGTGCCAGTGTTCCAAATGTTGAGATTTGTCTTCCTTTGTTCCTCTTTGGAAAGTGTCAACTTTACACCGGTAGACTTAAAAATATTCACAATCTATAAGTTGAGAGTTATTAAGAATTTTGAGGGCTTCAAGCCCAGGAGGCTGCATCTCAAGTTAAGGAATTTAATATTTTTCTATGCATGGGAAGATGCAAGAGTCTGAGCTCACTGAAGTCATTCCTTTGATAACCACCACAGCTATCTTGGGGCTTGTATCCTGTATTTTCACATCCTGAGTTTCCTCAGGCCTCACCATAGGAAGTGGCTGCAGTCTGATGGCTGCTAGATGGCAGGTATTGTTCTTCTTCCTGAGTTTCCTCAGGGTTCACCCTCTCACGTTGGAGGGCTGCAATTGCTGGTGACTGGTCCTCTCCTCTTGGTCAGGAATCTGACCAATATTTGGGAGACATTTCATGATCAAATATTGTCCCATGGAGCTGGGATGCTCATCCCAGCTCAGGTGAAAATTCTTGATATGCCACCTCAAGGTGCTAATTTTCAGATTAGGCCCTATTGATAACGAAAGATTCTCTGGATCCTCTGTCTAATTATGATCCAGGAGACATTTTCCCTGGTTGCTTCTTCCCATACCTAGAATCACACTATTACAATTATTTTATGTTATAAATGTGAGAAGTTTTGCTGAAGGTCTGGTTACACACTGGGTACTGTAAGAGACAGCAATCTTATAAAACATACAGGATATAACTAATGCAGCTAGTAACATTGACAAAGACATAGTGCAGCAGAAAAACACAAAGCACAAACAATTTGGAAACAAAGAACAAATTAAAACAATGATTGGTATAACTAGTTGTAATTCCAGTTGCAATAACTAGTGACCGAAGGAAACATAACTGCTTTAGTGAGCCATCCCCAGCTTTGAAACAGGAGAGAAGGAGGCGGGGCACAACCTTTGAAAGAATGACAGAGCCCGAAGACATGACATAAACTGATTAGAACCAAATGGGTCCAAGATGGCAGACAAGACAACTTCCACTAGACCTTGATCCTCAGTATATGCACACTGTAACACATCAGCAAGCTAACTGACACACCCACAGGTGCCAAGACAGTTCCAAGGCCGAACATAAGGATCAAAAAGTGATTAATGGGGCTTCCCTGGTGGCGCAGTGGTTGAGAGTCCGCCTGCCGATGCAGGGGACGGGGGTTCGTGCCCCGGTCCGGGAAGATCCCACATGCCATGGAGCAGCTGGGCCCATGAGCCATGGCCGCTGAGCCTGGGCGCCCGGAGCCTGTGCTCTGCAACAGGTGAGGCCACACACACACACACACACACACACACACACACACACACACACAAAGTGAGCAGTGGCCCAATTCCTGGAAATCTCTACCCCTTCCCAAAATAGTTGGAATATTCCTCTACTCATTAGCCTATGAAATTACCCACCCCTATAAAAATTGACAACCCATACCCTGGTGCCTTTCTTACCTTCTGAGATGGCCCACACTCTGTGGAGTGTTTCTCCCAAGGCCACTCTCATCTTCTTTGTTTACTTAATAAATTTATTTATTTATTTTTGGCTGTGTTGGGTCTTCGTTTCTGCACGCAGGCTTTCTCTAGTTGTGGCAAGCGGGGGCAACTCTTTGTTGCAGTGTGCTTGCAATTGCTTCTCTTGTTGCAGAGCACAGTCTCTAGGTGCGCGGGCTTCAGTAGTTGTGGCACATGGGCTCAGTAGTTGTGGTGCGCGGGCTTAGTTACTCCATGGCATGCGGGATCTTCCCGGACCAGGGCTCAAACTCGTGTCCCCTGCATTGGCAGGTGGATTCTTAACCACTGTGCCACCAGGGTAGCCCCGCTCTCATCTTCTGAGATGGCCCACACTCTGTCTGTAGAGTGTGTTTCTCTCTAAATAAATCCACTTCTTACCTATTACTTTGTCTCTCACTGAATTCATTCTGCAATGAGACATCAAGAACCTGAACTTCAGTAAGTCCTGAAAGCAGGCGTATGATCTCAGTTGGAAGACTGTGGGTTTTGGCCAGGTTTGAGACCAAACCGCGTGCGTTCAAGTCCCAATCAGGGTTTTGGCTGGGTTCGATTCTCGTCATGTGAGTTCAAGTCCCAATCTGAGGGGCATGGTTTCAGAAGTGCTTCCCGGCCTTCCATGGTGGCACAGTGGTTGAGGGTCCACCTGCCGATGCAGGGGACATGGGTTCGTGCCCCGGTCCGGGAGGATCACGCATGCGGCGGAGCGGCTGGGCCTGTGAGCCATGGCCACCGAGCCTGTGCTCTGCAACGGGAGGGGCCCCAGCAGTGAGAGGCCCGTGTACGGCAAAAAAAAAAAAAAGAAGTGCTTCCCGTTTTAGCTCAAGCAGTTAGTACCAGATATCTGTGCGCTCAAACCAAACTGCACCAACCAGAAGTCACACTCAAAGTAAAACAGATGGCAAAGAGATATGCCCAGAAATCAAAAGTCAAAGGGCAAAAAATGCCCCAAACATGACTTCCCAGTCCCACTAGACCTATGACCTTTGTCCAAAGAGATGTCTCACAAATTTAATTTCCGTTCACGGGGACAACTTCCCAAATTGGAAGCAAAATTCCCCATATTGGAACTAAAGTTCCCCAAATGGACAAGGTCCAAAAGTCCACAGTGGGACCCTGATGTCAAGCTGTCCTGGTGAAAAAGTGACTTAATCATTTAATTTACAAGGGAAATCTCTTCTCAAAAAGGGGGATTGGACACTGGCATATACAAGAAGCTGTATTTCAGGGTGAGGTCTCCTAGTTGGCATTCTAGAGGTTGTAAGAATGAACGGTTTGTACTTCTCCAGAAACTCCTGTGACTGGGATAGACTGAGATGTTTTCTGTGCCACCTTGGTGTTTATCACAGATCATGTGGCACCCTTATCTGTTAGAAAGTCAATCAAATTGTTCCCCACTGTCAAAGTTACCCAGAGCTCCTGTGGGGAAATTAGAATTGGACGCCTCAAGTCTAAGGGAGTCCCCTGGCCTCCTAACAGGATATCAGTGCAAGGGAGATTGTCCTGCTACAGAAGTAGATCCTGGTCCAAACTGGGTGCGCTGTCCGGTCTTTGACGGTGATACTAAACGATGTCCCTGTGCCTTGGGGGTTATCACAGAAACTTCTATTTGATCCCCATGGGTAGGGGAAACAGGAGGCGGTGAAAGGAGTGAATATGTTGGCAGCATGGGGGAGCAGCTGGAAGAACTGCCAGTGCAGGCTTCTTGGCCAGTGGAGGAGCTGGATAGGCCAGAGGGGGGTTTAGGTTTTGGAGTAACATGTTCCCACTCTCATTTCCTCCCTCTTTGCCCTGTAGAACAGGTTCCCCCTTGGATTTCCTTTCAGATTACTACACCATAAGGTGGCAGCCCTCTGAGTCCTTTTCCTCCTGATGCAATAGCTTCTACAACATATGGAATCTCATCCTTTCCCTGCTCTTTTGCAAAATACTTTTAACTGTGAGATCAGATAATAATTGAGTAAGTCACTCAGGGGCCATCGCCCTTCTGATCCTAACATATATTGGGTCCACACCCTATTATGATAGTATATCAGGTCTTTCTTAGTCATAGGCTCATGGCTATGTTTTGCCCATTTATCTACTATACACCCCAAAGGGCTTCCCTTCAGGATAGATGGAGTATTTCCCATTTTTATAAGTTTGATAACACCAAAACACAAAAGACGCAGACAAATTCCAACACAAAAAGCACAAATTCCAATAGCGATGCACACAAAACCAAAACAAACACACCAGTTCCGAGTCAGGTAGAGTCCAAGAGCAACTCCCCTCTCCAACAGGATACCCCAACCAAATTGGCTTGTCCCATAAAAGAAACGCCCAAATTGAGGGGGGAACATGTTCCCTGTATGCACACCGGAGCGACTTACCCTCCAAATGCGAGTCCATCGACTCGCAGAAGTTTGACGATTCCTTGCTCCAACTGCCAAGGGCTGGGGTAGCCAGTGCTGCTTCAGGGAATTTTGAAGGGAAGATCCTCAGGACACATGGTCCCGGCAGCTGCTAGGGACTTGCCCCAATATCGTCTGACCAGGACCAGCTAGCCACAGGCAGCGAGGCTCCTGGCTGGCTAAGCCAAATTTGTTACAGGCCAATAAATCAGGAGACAAGGTGTTGAGCCAAAGAATGCGACTTTATTTGGAAAGCCGGCAGACCAAGAACATGGAGAACTAGGGTCCCTGAAACACCATCTTACTGGACTCTGTTTGCCAGTTTCTTTTATTGAACAGAGATGGGGAGGAGGTAAAAAGTAAAGTAGGGTTTCCCTGGTGGCGCAGTAGTTGAGAGTCCGCCTGCCAATGCAGGGAACACGGGTTCGTGCCCCAGTCCGGGAAGATCCCACATGCCGCGGAGCGGCTGTGCCCCTGAGCCATGGCCGCTGAGCCTTTGCGTCCGGAGCCTGTGCTCCGCAACGGGAGAAGCCACAACGGTGAGAGCCCTGCGTACCGCAAAAAAAAAAAAAAAAAAGAGTAAGGTAAAAAGGCCATTAGTTTTGCAAACTATCTCATGGCTTGGCAGGCATTCGGGAGGGGATGTGTTAATTTCTCCTTTCTGGAGCCATTCACAAGTGGGCAGGATCAGATTGTCTCCCTGTGAGCTGAACAAAGGCACTTTAGTTTAACATTCAGGCAGAGGGGCAGGGTTCTGTGAGGCAGGCCATTATGTATGATTATAATAACAAAATCAACAAAAAAGCAAAGGTTAAAGTCAAAGAAACAGATCCAACGTGGAGTCTGATTTAGCTCTTCCCTGTTACACTCCTACTAACATGATGGGATACAAACAGCTTGATACAATTGACCACATCTATACATCTCTATTAAGTATGGACAGGCACAATGCACATGAGAGGTAAAATTGGCAGAAGTCCTACTGGACAATTTGTAATTGATTATCAGTCTTTGCCAGATATCCTACCAGTACAACCCCATAAGAAAAAATTAAAAATGGGTTATTGAGACCCTGCATCAAGGGCGGTGATGGACCCAAGGCAAGTAAGCAACCACCCTGGAATCAAATATTTGAATGCCTAATACTTTGTATCAAAAGATTAATAATCAAAAGGGGATGTTGATAAAATAAAATTATTTTTAAGACAGGAAAAGAATTTAAACATGAAATTTTCTCTGCCCCCTTGTACATCCTCTCTCCCCTTTAGTGTGCATTGTGTATCTGCATTATACATTAACTAGACCTTCTTAGAAAACACAGGAATGCCTACTCAACAAAAAAGAGCAATTTCCTCCTGGAACCAGCAAGGTAACTTGTTAGGAGATAATTTAACCAAGCAGGACCCTGTGGGGCCTTCCCAGGACAGGTCTTCCCCCACATCCTCTGCTTTAGCTCGTCTCTGAAGTACCTAGATAACAGTATTTGATGCACATTCCTGAGTTGTTTTGCAGATATGAAAACCCTACCAAAAGGAAGAACTTACTTGATGACCAAGAGCACATAGCCCCAGGCATGCTGGAGTCTAAGGACTGATAATGTTAACATCTGTGATACCACTGCCTCACCATCAGCCAATCAGAGAATTGTGCACAAGCTGATCACAAACCCTGTGACCCCTCCTTCCCCCAACCTGACCTTTAAAAATGCTTTGCGGAAACACTTTGTGGAGGTCTAGACTTTTCAGGGCATGAGCCACTTCATCTCCTTGCATGGCCTTGCAATAAACCTTTCTCTGCTCCAAACTCTGATGTTTCAGTCTGTTTGGCCTCACTGTGCATTGGGCACATGAACTTGTGTTAACAATAACATTCCTTTCTTAATCCTGTAAATGGTCACTATGACCCACTACTTACCTTATACGGGCAGATCTGGACTATGTAAACTGTCAATATGTTACTTTGATGTATAACCCCTTGACTCAAAAACTTTATGTAATAGTATGTGTGAAACAGAGCAGGACTCTGTGGGACTCCCCGGTACAAATCCTTTCTGTGTCCACCATTTCTTGTTTGTAAGAAATAGGTTTCAGCCTCCTAGAGCTTCCCTGAGTTCTAAAGGGCAGAGTCAAACAGTTGCTAACCAGGGAAAGGAGGGAATGCAGAAACAAATGAGTACAGTGAAGAAAGAATAATGCAGGATGCGGCAAAGCCCTGGTTTCTCAGGAAGGAATATACAGAACTGTATCTTTGAGTATTTCTACAGGAGCTAAGTCCCCACCCAGGTGGAGGATGGCAACTTCAGGCTGAGCCCAAGATTCCTGGAACACTGCCCTGTTACCTCACCAACGAATCAGAAGAAAGTCACACACCCTGCAGCCCACACCCTAAATTTTGCCTGTAAAAACTTCTGCCAGAAAAGTATTGGGGAGTTCAGGGGTTTTGAACAGAAACTACCCCTTTTTTGGCCTTGCAATAACTTTTTCCACTCCAAACTCCAATGTTTTGATTTATTTGGCCTCATTGTGCATGGGGCACATGAACTTGCGTTTAGTAACAATTTTTGAGGGCTAGCCAAGGAGACACCAGGCCCATGGAAGGTCAACCATAGCCAGGGGCAGCCACTTCCTTGAGTCCCTAGCAGCTGACAGAGCTCATTTTGCTCCAGGGTAGTTGGAGGGACTCTCCCTGACAGGCACCAGCCACCCTGGCCCAAGGTTATTTGGAGCCAAGAAATGTCCTGAGACATGGTCCACACTTGGAGTTGTTTGTGGGTGAGTCATTCCAGCTTGCACAGGCTGGGAAATTCTACCTTCTCCCCTGGAAGGAGACTGAGCCACTCTGGGCTCATTGCAAGCCAGTCTGGGTCTATTCTTTTTCAGAAGCCAAGCCACTCTGGAGAACTCCACCTGCAAGTGGGAGTGGAATTTTTGGACTAAACCCCCTCTGATTTTCTGTCTTTGCAACCATACCACATTTTGTGTGCATCAATTTGGGGTGAGCCACTCTAGGCTGTGAAGCCTAGAAATTCAACCCACTTCATCTGGGCCCACTTCCCTTTTAGGGAGTGAGCCACTCTGGGCTTATTGCGAGCCAATCTGGGCTTGTTCTCTTTAGAGAAGTAGGCCATATTTTGGAGGCCTCCATTTGGGAATGGAAGTGGAATTTTGGGGCTACACCTCATCTGATCTTTTGTTTGTGGGACGTTGTTTGCTGTTTGTATGTGTTTCAGTACTGGCATTGGCTAGTGGAGATGTCTCTGAGCTCTGAACACTGATGACATGAAGGTATTCTTCCCTATTGCATTGGCTTTGCCTATGGCAGAACACTGGTTGGCATTTTTTCCCTTTTGGACTAAGGCTTAGCCATCTGGCCCCATCTCTGATTAAGCATTGATTGGGAATTTCCCTTTCTGGGTCCAGGGAACTGTGACCCTCAGAGACAGTTCTGCATTGCATTGGTTTGCTGTTTGGCCATAAATTGTTACATATGGATTCCCAGAACTCTTTTCCAACTTAGAGTCTCCTAAGGTGTATTTTTGCAAAACTGGAAGACCTTCAGCTATGTTCCCATGAATGAAAGAAAATGGTATTTTATTGTAACCCTGCTTGGTGTCAGTATTCCTTGAGATCCAAAGAAAAATGGTCCCTAATGTACTCTAAATTCTTTTATGCTGTTGTATCAAAGTCGGCCTTTTAAAATTTGGTTGCCTTTTATCTTGGGTGTGTGCATGAGCACTTTGGTACAGGTATCCAAATTCTATTCTCTCTTCCTGGTTTGACCCTTGTTAGGGGGTCCTGGTAATTTGAATGCTGATTTATGCTCATCTAGAAGTGAGGCATATGAGTTATATTTATTATTGTCTATTATTGTTATTGATTTCCACTATTTAGAGACTGAAAAAAAAAATCCCAGTAAATGGTCAAGATGGAGCTCCTTTGACATTCTAAAACTAACTTTTGCATATGCAATTAGAGGAAGCTAGCTTTCTAGAAGGAATTGGTGTTTCCCTTTTTGTGCCTTTAGGATGTAAATAATCTTCCTGAGCTCTCAGGAGCTTTAATCATCTGTGATCCCAGAGAGTGAAGAAAACAAGTGGCCTTTTTATAGTCAAGCAGGAAGCAACTCATGCAGCTCAATATAAAAAAAATAAACAACCTAATCCAAAAATGGGCAGAAGACCTAAATAGACATTTCTCCAAAGAAGATATACAGATTGCCAACAAACACATGAAACAATGCTCAACATCACTAATCATTAGAGAAATGCAAATCAAAACTACAATGAAGTATCACCTCACACTAGTCAGAATGGCCATCATCAAAAAATCTACAAACAATCAATGCTGGAGAGAGTGTGGAGAAATGGGAACCCATTGCACTGTTGCTGCAGTGTTGATGGGAATGTAAATTGATACAGCCACTATAGAGAAAGTATGGAAGTTCCTTAAAAAACTAAAAATAGAATTACCATATAAGCCAACAATCCCACTACTGGGCATATACCCTGAGAATATCATAATTCAAAACGAGTCATATACCACAATGTTCATTGCAGCTTTATTTACAATAGCCAGGATGTGGAAGCAACCTAAGTTTCCATCAACAGATGAATAGATAAAGAAGATGTGGCACATATATACAATGGAATATAACTCAGCCCTAAAAAGAAACGAAATTGAGTTATTTGTAGTGAGGTAGATGGACCTAGAGACTGTCATACAGAGTGAAGTAAGTCAGAAAGAGGAAAACAAATACTGTATGCTAACACATATATATGGAATCTAAAAAAGATAAAAATTGCTCTGAAGAACCTAGGGACAGGACAGGAATAAAGACGCAGTCGCAGAGAATGGACTTGAGGACACGGGAAGGAGGAAGGGTAAGCTTGGACGAAGTGAGAGAGTGGCATGGACATATATACACTACCAAACGTAAAATAGGTAGCTAGTGGGAAGCAGCCGCATAGCACAGGAAGATCAGCTCAGTGCTTTGTGACCACCTAGAGGGGTGGGATAGAAAGGGTGGGAGGGAGACACAA
The DNA here is from genome assembly GCF_011762595.2 of Tursiops truncatus. Taxonomy (NCBI): domain Eukaryota; kingdom Metazoa; phylum Chordata; class Mammalia; order Artiodactyla; family Delphinidae; genus Tursiops; species Tursiops truncatus. The sequence goes on from NW_022983137.1 coordinate 138,537, forward strand.
GAGGGCGGTGACATGGAGATAGATGTATATGTATAGCTGATTCACTTTGTTATAAAGCAGAAACTAACACACCTTTATAAAGCAATTATACTCCAATAAAGATGTTAAAAATATATACATACAGTCAAGCAGGGAAACTGATGTCTCTGTATCTTAGAGATGCAAGTGTGTCTATGTGTACCTTATAAATATGATGCATTTCTGCCCTCAAAACCAAAATTGGTTTGTCTGTTTAATTAGCTTAAAAGAAATTAAGCACTCATATAAATTCTCAAAAATATAGAAGAAACTCGCCAGAATGAATTTCAGGTTCTTGTGATCTGGGAAATATTCAGTACTGAATCAATACCTGGTATTGAAGCTAGCTTATGCTAGTTGGTTTGACTAATAAAGATATGTCTTTAGGCTCATCAGTGTTAAGTATGACACTTTTGCTGTACCTAGATTTACTAGAGGTCAAATAAGACTTTATTATATCTGTTGCAAACTTGTCAGCAAGGAAAGTAACTCAATATGATAAAACTTTTTTTTTTGATAAAACTTTTGAGCAAATTAAATGTAAATGAGACAAGATTTAAAAAAATTTTTGTTATTTATTTATTTGGTTGCCCTGGGTCTTAGTTGCAGCAGGGGGGCTCCTTAGCTGCGACTCGCCTGCTCTTTAGTTGCAGCTTGCTGGCTCCTTAGATGCGGCACCTGGGCTCCTTAGTTGTGGGATGTGAACTCTTAGCTGCAGCATGTGGGATCTAGTTCCCTGGTCTCCTGCATTGGGAGCTCAGAGTCTTAGCCACTAGACCACCATGGAAGTCCCTCTTCCTTTGTTTCTGCATTCACTCCTTTCCCTGATGAGCTACTCTTTGAATCTGCCCCCTGGAACTCAGGATAGGTCCAGAAGGCTGAATTAGGCCTATTTCCTACAAACAAGAAATGGGGGACAAGGAAAGCATTTGTTCCTGGGAGAACCCCACAGTGTCCTTCTCAGTTTCACCTCCCTCCATAAAACCTCCTTTGTTTTAGAGATCTTGGTTGGTTTTAGTAACTAGTCATTTGGTCTGCTTGTGTTTTCTCTTTTTGGGTTTTAAATTCCCCCTAACATATTTTAAATTAATTAAAAAGAGTGAGCCTGTGGGGACTTCCCTGGTGGTCCAGTGGTAAAGAATCCGCCTTCCAATGCAGGGGACGTGGGTTCAATCCCTGGTCAGGGAACAAAGATCCCACACGCCGTGGGGCAACTAACCCCGAGTGCCACAACTAGACAGAGAAAACCTGCACCCTGTAACCAGAGAGAAGCCCGCGTGCCGCAACGAAAGATCCTGCATGCCTCAATGAAGGTTCCATGTGCCGGAACTAAGACCCAACATAGCCAAAAAAAAAAAGTGAGACTGTGAAACCCTAGACTTCTACCTTTGACCCAAGTAAAAGCAGAATCCTAGGCCTGCACTCTCCCTACCTGCAAACTTGCTGTGTAACCTGTTGTCAATATGAGTTCATGTGCCCTATTTGATTTGTATCTTGTTTTTCAGGCTCTTAATGGTGTCTTTTCCAGGGTAAAGAATAATTATGGTAAAATTTAATTAATTTTAAAAAACAGATTATGCTTTTGGAGTGGTATCTGAGAACTCCATGGCTAGCCAAAGGTCTTAAGGATTTTTCTCTTATTTTCCTAAAAATTTTACTGTCTTAAAATCTTTTACATTTAGTTCCCTTCACCATTTCAAGTTAATTTTTGTAAAAGGATCAAAGTACTGGGTTTTTCTGTTTGTTTGTTTTGTTAAAAAATATAATTTTAATTTATGTTACTCTGCTGTAACATAAGGCGTAACATTTTCACGGGCTTTTTTGGGACTACAATCAATGATGAGCAACATACAATAGTGGTCCAACTTTCTAAATAACAATCACTAGACAAACTGGACACCCCCTTACATGTGCACAAATCTGCATGGGAAAATACTAAAATGTTAGACTTGGACTTGTGTACTTTCTAGTGTATTAAGAAATGACATACACTTTAATTTGCCAAAATCAATGCTTGTATTCTGGCAGCAACATGCTACTTCCATTATACGGTAAAGTGAATACCAGAACTTAGAAAGGCAGAAGGTGTAAGTAAATTTTTATCGGGAAGGGAAGTTGTCAACTTAAACAGCAGCAAATGAAGAGTGAATAAGGAAACCCCCTGTTGTCACAGATACACAGGACCTCCTCAAAGTACTATTTTTATTTGTTGGTTTTTGCACATGGAAGTCAGTTCTAAGAGCACTGAGGCAGGAGATAGATGGTTAGACATATACAGCCAGCCTCTGTTTACACTTCCAGATAAAAATAACAACAGGAATAGGGTAAATAGCTGGACTTTACCTCCTCTGGACACTTTAAGATAACAGTAATGGCAGGAGCAGGGAGGAGGAGAGCCCTGTCCAGATAAAAGATAAAGAGACTACATATATCTCATTCTTAAGGTCAGGAGACCTTCCTGACTACACATGCACAGAAAGACTCCTCTGAGGTCAAAAAGGAGGGGACGCCACCCTGTACAGGTGATGTTGACCTACCGACAGCCCTCTTCAGTGGAATCCGTCTTGGCTAAGAGATGCACACGCACACAAGGGAGGACCCTGCAATGAACCAAATATGGACTCAGAGCCCAGCAAAGCAAGATGACTCTCCAGAGGAAACCTGGTAGAAATGCCCCATAAAATGATTCAAACAACAACGACGGTGCAACTCTCTCTCTCGGTCTGCCCGTGTATCTATCCATACATACACTTTTGCCTCCTAATAAACACTTCACTTGCTTCACTACCTTCTATATCTTTTTTTTTTTTTTTTTTTTTTTTTTTTCGGTTGCACCGGGTCTTAGTTGCGGCACGCATGTGGGATCTAGTTCCCCGGCTAGGGATCGAACCCAGGCCCCCTGCATTGGGAGCATGGAGTCCCAACCACTGTGCCACCAGGGAAGTCCCCCTTCTATATCTTTGTGGGAATTCATTTACACAAAGCCAATGAGCCAGGGTCTTGTCACTGACCACTGTCCCTCATGGTCTAGTGGCTAGGATTCAGCACTCTCACTGTCACAACCTGACTTCAATCTCTGGCCAGGGAACTGAATGAAATTCTGCTTCAAGCTGCTGCAGACTGAGGCCACCCAAGATCACATTTGGTTCTGAAACCTGGAATTCAAGGTAAATCATGGGCTTCACTCAGCTGCGGCTTGAGGCCCCTGACTTTTGCTCTTGCCCTCTTTGTCTTGCTCACTGCTTTGTCCTCTTTTCAAGACCTGCAGGGCACGATCTCAGTCTGCTCAGTGAAGAAGCCCAAGGGGTCTCTCTTTCTCTCTATCTCTCTCTGTCCATATGGAACCCTCTACTACGCTCTTCTTTTCCACTTTACTCACAAAACAAGGTCTCTTTCTCACTTCACATCTCCACACCCTTTCAGGGAAGGATTTTCTGGACATCATTCCTAAACTGTGTTCCCACCACTGCCAAACTTGCTGTTGCCTGTGTCAGATAAAATCGTCAGAAGATTCCCAATTTTACCTTAGCCACCAAACAAACAGGGCAATAGACTTGGGGTTCTTCTTCTGTTTAATCTCCCCCCTGCAACATGTATATGGAAACACAAAAGACTGTGAATAGCCAAAGCAATCTTGAGAAAGAAAAACAGAGCTGAAGGAATCAGGCTCCCTGACTTCAGACTATAGTACAAAGCTACAGTAATCAAGACAGTATGGTACTGGCACAAAAGCAGAAATATAGATCAATGGAACAGGATAGAAAACCCAGAGATAAATCCACACACATATGGTCACCTTATCTTTGAAAAACGAGGCAAGAATATACAATGTAGAAAAGACAGTTTCTTCAATAAGTGGTGCTGGGAAAATTGGACAGCTATGTGTAAAAGAATGAAATTAGAACACTCCCTAACACCATACACAAAAATAAACTCAAATGGATTAAAGACCTAAATATAATGTCAGACACTATAAAATTCTTAGAGGAAAACATAGGCAGAACACTCTATGACATAAATCACAGCAAGTTCTTTTTTGATCCAACTTCTAGAATAATGGAAATAAAATAAAAAGTAATCTCCCCCTGCATTGGGAGTGCAGGGTATTAAATACTGGACCACCAGGTAAGTCCCTGGGCTGGGCACTTTCAAGCTGATTCCAATTCTCACCTTAAGCAGAGCCCTGGGAATGCAAACATTCCCTATCAGGACACCTCACACAAGGGACTGGGTAAACCCAGCACATCTGGTCAGGGAACAATGAGGGAATAGAGGATGCTCAAAATCCCATCAAGCACAGGATTAGAAGAAAATTCAGAGGGCACTCTGAAACTCCTTCAGGTGCCTCCTGGTAATGTTTCTGGGACTCTAGACTTCATTTCTAGGCATGCTGTTCTGGGTTGCAGGTTGCTCAACATGGGAGGATCCCCTCTCTAAGCCAGATGGGCTGAGAAAGGAAAAACTTAGGTTTTACTGTAACATTGCCCGGACTTTATTTAAATTAGGGGATTGAAAAATGGCCTGCAAATGGGTTTCTAGATTATAATACAATTAGATTTTTATTGCCACAGGATGGGAAAATGGACAGAGGCTAACTCTCCTGACATTCTAAACTATCCTCTTCTAACTTCTTTGAACTCTGGTTGGGAGGGGGCGGTGGTGAACCAAGCTTCCCCCACTCCTGCAAGTTCCTTTACTCCTTCAGATTCTTCTGTTCAAACTAAGACCCCACCTCATCAGAGGGACAGTCCCTGCTGCAACAACATTTTATCATTTTATCAGCCTGTTTGCCCCTGTTGTGAGGGCCAATTTGAGCACTATCTGGTCTAAATTTTAGCTATGAAACTATGACTACAGAAAAGAAAGATAGTTTATTATCACATTGTGTGGCCACAATATATTCTTTGGACTCCAGAGAAAATTGGTTAAGATAAAACTTTTTTTGAAATTGCAAAACACTGGTTCTTTTGTCCATGTGCAATTAGAGGAAGCTAGCTTGTTAAAATAATTTTTCCTCTTTTTTTTTTTTTCCAGAATTCTGACCCAGAGGGAACAAGTCCTACTAGTAGAACTTGACTTTCTCTCCCTGTGCCTGGAGACCAGAGCTCTCAGGAACACTTATCTAGACCATCTCTAATTCCTGAGACTGAGGGAAAAAAACAGGGAAGAAGCCTTTTAAATTTTTACTTATTCCAACTGTTATTTACAACTAGTGAATTTTATATTGTGATATCTGATTGATGACTAAGTTTAGAAAATGAAGCTATGAGATCTCTTGCTGTGTCTGTCTATATGTTTATGTGTGCATTATCTTTGTCTTTACATTTGGGTGGTATTATAAAAATTAATTTGTCAATGAGGTCTACTTAATTGGCTTAAAGGAAATTAAGCGCTTATATAAATTCTGAAAATTATAGAAGGTAACAGGCCAGCATTAATTTCAGGTTCACATGAACTGGGAAATATTCAATATTAAATTTATAGCAGATATTAATGTTTAAGTTTGTCAATCTAATATAGATATGTCTTTGAAACTGTGTAATTCAGATTGGGACTGGAACCCACATGCCAGGACCAGAACCCGGCCAAACCCATTATGAACCCATGGTCTTTTAATTTAGATCACACACCTGGTCTCAGGACTTAGTGAAGCTCAGGTTCTTGATGTCTCATTGCAGAAAGAATTCAGTGAGAGACAAAGTGGTAGGTAAGAAGTGGATTTATTTAGAGACCAACATACTCCACAGACAGAGTGTGGGCCATCTCAGAAGACGAGAGCGGCACCAGGGTATGGGGTGGTTAGTTTTTATAGGGGTGGGTAATTTCCTAGGCTAATGAGTGGGAGGAGTATTCCAGCTCTTTTGGGGAAGCGGTGGGAATTTCCAGAAATTGGGGTACTGCCCACTTGTTGACCTTTTATTGATGGCCTTAGAACTGTCCTGGCACCTATAGGTGTGTCATTTAGATGCTAATGTATTCCAGTGGGCATATAATGAGGCTCAAAGTCCACTGGTATTCAAATCTTCCACCATCTTGGCCCCAGTTGTTTCTAACCATTTATGTCATGTCCTATGGCTATGCCATTCTTTTAAAGGTTGTGCACTGCCCCTTTCCCTCCTATTTCATCTTCAGATTCATTAAGTGTAATACCTTTATTGTATGTAGGTTTAATAGAAGTTAAATTAGATCTTATTATATCTGTTGCAAACTTGTCAGCAAGAAAAATAACTTGGTATGATGAAATATAAGTGAATTAAATTCAAATGAGATAAGAGCTTTGGGTGAACTTTTTAGGAATAATTATATTTTAGGAATGTCTACTTCAGAATAATCTCTCCAGATATTCACAACTTGAAGGTTAGAGGTGTGATAAAATTAGTTAAGTAATGGAAGATTTGTAGAAAGAGGACCCCGAGAAAAGAATTTTGTGCATGGTCAGGATTGATTAAGTTTAAAATAAATGTAATTGAGTAAATGAATTTTAAAAGTAAGCTGGTGCAAAACGTGAATTTGGCTTGTATCTCTGTTAAGAGGACAAGTTTTCTTAAAATGTTGAACTGCCTTTGATAACAGATTTTGTTTACTTACCCTTTTTAAGAGATCTATTCTGTATTTGTCTTTGAAATCTTTTATTGTTACTTTGGCTAAGTGAATATTGTTTCACAGTGACCTATGATCCTATCTGAGGCCTCTAAACCCTTTTTATTTTTTGAGTTTTATTTATTTTTCTATACAGCAGGTTCTTATTAGTTATCTATTTTATACATATTAGTGTATATAGGTCAATAAACCCTTTTTGATCTTTTTTGGACAAAACTTTCTAAATCCAATTATTTCATTTGGCTGTCTCTGGTCTTTAGTCGTGGCGTGTGGGATCTTCGTTGTGGCAAGTGGCTTTCTTTCTAGTTGTGGCGTTCAGGCCCCACAGTGTGTAGGCTCCGTAGTTGAGCATGCGGGCTTAGTTGCCCTATGGCATGTGGCATCTTAGTTCTCCAACCAGGGATTGAACCCACATACCCTGCATTGGAAGGTGGATTCTTAACCACTGGACCACCAGGGAAGTCCCTCCTAAATCCAATTCTAATGAAGTCCTTTTGAGCCCTAGCTAACTTTAGGGTGATTCAAAGGGCTCCTGAAACATCCCAGAGATATTAAACAAATTAAGTTCATTTGGTATGTTAAATTATATGGGAAGTATTGTCAAATGAGTAACAAATCTTAAGTTATATTGTATAGTAAATGTTATTAACATAGATATTCTAAAAATTATATGGAGTTCCTAAAATTCTGATATGTTCTGGTAAAATGTTATCAGTCATAATTCTACTTATCTTAAAGTGTTGTATGTCACAGCAGTAACCAAGTTACTTTGTCAATTGCATTGCAATCAGATTTTTTTAAAGATTATTATTTATTTTATTTATTTATTTTTGGCTGCATCGGGTCTTAGTTGCGGCACACGGGACCTTCGTTGAGGCATGCAGGATCTTTCATTGTGGCTTACAGTTTTCTCTCTAGTTGTAGTGTGAGGGTTTTCTCTCTCCAGTTGTGGCGAGCAGGGGCTACTCTTCATTGAGATGCGCAGGCTTCTCATTGCAGTGGTTTCTCTTGTTGTGGAGCATGGGCTCTAGGTGTGTGGGCTTCAGTAGTTGCAGCACACAGGCTCAGTAGCTGTGGCATGTGGGCCCTAGAGCATGTGGGCTTCAGTAGTTGTGGCACACAGGCTCAGTAGTTGTGGTTCACGGGCTCTAGAGCACAGGCTCAGTAGTTGTGGTTTATGGGCTTAGTTGCTCCGCGGCATGTGGGATCTTCCCAGACCAGGGATTGAGCCCATGTCCGCTGCATTTGCAGGTGATTCTTAACCACTGTGCTACCAGGGAAGTACCTAAGTTTATAATTTGAATAAACAAAACCACTTTGGAGAAATACTTGGCATTATTTATTAAAGATAAACATATACTCAAAAAAGCCAGAAATCCAACTCACAGGCTTGTGCCTACTAAAAACAATGACATATATCCCCCAAATAACATGGTGTAAAACTTGCTCATTCATAAAAGTTCCAATATGGAAATGACTCAAATGTGTTGTCAGTACTAATTAGGTACATATTTATATAATGCAACACAAATAAAGCTCTTAGACACAATGTTGAGCAAAAAAGTCAAAAATAAAAGTTTACATGCTGTATGATTCTGTTTATATAAATTTCTAAATCAGGTAAAATTAGTTTAGGCCAATAGAAGTCAGAATATCTGTTACTTCAGAAGGTTGAGGGTGGACAATGACTGGAAAGGTATGTTTTTGAAGTACTGGTAGTGCTTGTTGGGAAAGATGATCTGCCACGGGTCTTTCACTCTTTCCCTGGGTATGCTAACAATGCGTCTATGTCATTTACCTATGCCCATTACCTAAGTCATTTCTCAGTTAGGAATCTTGAGCGATAAGGTAGCATCCCTCCACCTCCCAACACACAAATAGCAAGCTTCCTTATTAGTTAGTATAAAACTATTGGAATCCCCAAGCTCACTGTTTCTCAGCTGTGACGGAAATAGTGAAATGTGTGGCAAGAATATGTACTTCTTCACATCACTTGCGTGGGATTTAGGAAATAAGGGAAACCTGCAAACATGATAGTCATGCTGCTTATTCTGCTGTAAGTAATAAAGTCATTGATCTTGTCCCTAGCTCCTATCTCTTACCAGGATCCACTAAATACTGCATTCTATACGAAACTTGTCCAGGTTACAGAGATGTATTTACTTAGTAAAAATTGAGCTGTGAATTTTACAGGATGTATGTACCCTTAAGTAAAAACATTTACCCCCCCCCCCCCCCAAAAGGCTCATGTCTAAGTATCAGCTATCAAAATCGTTCACAGGAGAAGGGAAGGCACGATGTAGGAGGCAAAAATAAGACCCAAAGGATTTTTATATGTAGGGTGCACTCTGATAGGGATTAGAACTTCCATTTCCCACTTACCATACCTATCTGTTGATCTTGATCAATTTACACTTTGTACATATTTTCTTTACAGAGAATCAAGGATGGTAATCTATGTCTTGAAAACTTCATAGAGTAATAAGTATTAACAACATCCCCATCATTAGCACACCTGCAATTGTATAATACTTGGATGGATGCTTGCAGGTGGACCCAGAAGATGAACAAATAGTACTAATTGAATCCATCAATATATTAAAAAATATTCTACACCAAGGCTAAGTGGCAGTTATCCCAAGAAAACAATATTGTTTTAACATATAAAAATAAATTAACAAAAGATTCCACATTAATAAAGAACAAAATCCACATGGTCACGTTAACATATCTCACACGGATAACCAACAAGCTTTCATCTTACTCTCTCAAAGAGGTGGCTGGCCCCCTGGATTCTACCAAATCGACAATTTTTCCCTCCTCAGCGCCCAAGGCCCTAGGAGAAGACTGAAGGGCTCGCAAAGCTAGGAGGTAGTAAGAGGTGGTGCCCAAAACTGAGTGTCGGAGATTGCCCAAGCACGGAACAAAAGTCAGTCACAGCATTTTTTCCACTCAGGTCCATATTCTCCCTGGCATTCCGAATCTGCAAAAAAAGTGACATCGGATGCAGCATTCATACGGGTTTTTCGGCGGGGAAGAAATTCACATTGCAACAAAACCCAGCGATACAAGTGAACATGTCAGTGTGACGGCGACGGGTCACCACACGCGATTAATCTGTGTTTAATACCTTCTTCGAATTAGTTACTCCTCGGGAGTCCCAGTCTCAATACCGTACTTTTTTATTCTGGCCCGTTCTCAGTCCAGCTGTTCCCCTAAGGAGCTCCAGAACCGAAACGGGTTAGAGGAATGAGACCCATTACAGTCTGTGGAAGGGCATGCGCAACAGTTACTTCTCCGACGTGGTGTGTTTACCGTGTGGTCCCCACCCCTTCCCCAGCAGTGCAAGAGCAAGGTGTCTCAGTCAGACTGATTTGCTTCCGGCTTTGGGTTGGAACTTCTTTCCAGTTCCGGCTGAGTGAGGCCATGGGGGAGGGGAAAGGGAAAAAAAGGGAGGAACAGCTGACCGGCAAGGGACTGCGCAGGAGTAGGGGGGAGAGGCCGAGAGGCGGGACTTGGCGGCAGAGCGTTGCGGGGATTGGTCCTCCAGGCTCCGGGTGGCGCTGAGGCTGGTGGGAATCTGCGCCGCTGTGGTTGCCACTGGCCCGGCGGTTTTGTTTTTTTTTTTTGTTTGCCGGATCCGCCATATTGAAGACGACGAGGCCAGGCGACTGCCTGAGCTCCAACGTCGCCGTACCTCGCCCTTTAGGGGGTCTCTTGAACTGAGCTACTTCCAGCCTCACCAGGCCTTACAGGAGCTTGACCCCGTGCCGCCTCTCCCTTACGGGAGACGGCCGCCTTAGCCCCTCATTTTGGTGTTGGTGTCGGCACCTAGGACTCCGTCGCTGCTTAGAGACTAGGCCCAAGAAGGTGAAGACCCCGCTGCCGGAGGACTAAGGACGTGAAACAGGAGAATCTCACCACTTGGAGCGCCTCTAAGCTCAGAGACACGCCGGCGCGAGAAAAAAAGAGGTAAGAGGGCCACAGAATGTGGAGGAGGATGGAGTGGGAATAGTGCCTTTTTCCTCACGCTGCGGTCCGGAACCCGGCATCTGCAGTTTTTTTCCTATTTGGGATGAGCTTTGCGTCTCCGTCAGCTATTACGTTGTCTGGTTTTGGGGTAAAAGCATCTGCATTATGCAGTGAGTGGCCACGCCACCCGCACTTCCCCGGGGTCAACAAATGGATCTGTTCAGTATTTCTTCCCTTCTCCTTGCCGAGCCTGGAGGTTTTTAGGTCTCCTGTTGTCCGCCCTAACTGGGCTGGAGTGTCCCTCACCGCTGTAAAGGGTGCGGATCCTCAGCTCCAGGAACATATCCGTGTTTTGAAGTGTAAGGGAAAATGGCTGACGTCTCTGTCCCTCCCTCTGTTTTCCGACACGCTTTTATCTATGGCTGGAGGCTAACCGCTCCACTAAAGGCCCTTGCGATATAATCCTCAGAGGACCCTTGATGTATCCTCTTTCGCGCTTGCCACCAAACGCCATCACTGAGACCGAGTGATTCGGAGTAGAGCTAGGTTCCAGCTACGCCTGGCTATTAGATCTTGACGTTTGTCCATATTCCGAGATAGCCTCGGATAGCACACCAAAGTGGTGAGGGCCGAGGGTGAAAGATGTTTCAGTGAAGAACTGTTCCAAACTATGTTTTACTTTTTTGTTTTTGTCTGTTGCTATAAAAATACTAGCTTCATTCAGTTTCTTACTATTAAAACTTCATTTTTGTTAATGTCAGCTATTATGTTTCAGATATATAGTATACTTTTCGTTTTTATGAAATATTAATGTACAGTTGCAGAGCAGATATTTCAGTTATTTTATGGAATTCTGTTAAAATGTTTCTGAATATGCCACTGTGCAGTTTCTGCTACAGGTGTTTAAATATGAGGTTTTTTTAACTTAATTTAGGGAGTTTTAAATGTGGTTTAAATAGTCATGCTGTATTTTGAAAATGATATACTTTGTAACTTTTACTTAACCAGTAAACACGTTCATCCTGAGAAGCTGTATAACACTTTATACGTACTCTCGGTCTTAGAAAATAATTTGGTATGCTCTGCTTAGGAAAGATCTTTTATTGGGTCTTATCATTAGAGATTATGTCCTGAGTAAGCAGTAGTTGACAAGAAGCCTTGGTGCTTATCTTAAATTTAAAGACAAATTTTCCTTGCTCTACTAATTCGATAATTAAAGCATGTAGTTTTAGTTTAAATGTTTTAAACTTCATTGTCCCAGTATTTGGGAACTATTTGCAATTATTGATTCAGAGGGCACCTGAGAATGTGTTGTATTTCATAAATTTCAAGATAAGATTTTTAAATTATAACTTTTTCTTTCTTACCCTTTTCCCTTACAATTTTAACACAAAAGTTTAACCTGTCATCTTGATATTTTAATTATTGTTACTACTTCTTGCTTGGCCCTAATAATATCTAATGTTTCTTCTGAAGTTGGAGAAAATTTCTGTAGTGACAGCCTAACAGCAAAACATTACATTTGACAATTTAAGTTCTCAAGTAATTTTTAAGACAAGGTTTTACTTTAAACCATATTAGTGGGTAGAGATGGGTTTTTTTCTTCTATGATTTTGAAATGTATTTTCAGATTTCAGTAAGATAAAGTACTTTTCATGGATAATTTTTGTTTGATGAAGTATTTCTAATGCAGCTTACTCTGTTTGAAATTGGATATTTGTAATGAAATTTCAACATTCAATTATTGTCTAGCTGGACAAATGCACACTTTCAGCTTTTTAATATTTTCACATTTGTTTCAGCATTTTAATGTGGACACCACATTTCTTTTTTTGTGTGTGTGTTAAAGGATTTGTCCTTACAAATTGGAATGACAGTTGTGTCTTTTGGCCATCGTGTAAGTTAATTTTTTTTTTTTAAGTTAATTTTTTAACAACTTTAGTGAGGTATATTTTTTACATACCATAAAATTTACTTCTTTAACATATACAATTAGGCATAAATTTACAGTGCTGTAAAAACAACAAACCAATCCAATTTTTGAGTATTTCCATCACTCTGGTTACTACCGTTTACCTGCAGACATCCAGATCCTCAGATCCCACTCCCCCCGACCTTTAGTTTCTAGTCCCACGCAATTTCTACTCTACTTCTTATCTCTAGAATTGCCTGTCATGGATGTTTCAGATAAATGGAATCATAAAATATGTAGTCTTTGTATCTGACTTCTTTCACTTAGATAATGTTTTTGAGGTTTATTCATATTGTAATATGCATTTGTATGCTCTGGACTTAAAGTAAAGCTCTTACAAACACTAATTTTCAAGTCTTGGTATGTGAACAATACATTTTTGTGTTGGGTAGATACCTGGGAGCAAAGTTATTGTATTGTAAATTTATGTTTAACTTAAACTGAGCAATTGTTTCCAAAGAGATTGCCTCCGTTTTACTTCCTACCAGGAGTTTATGAGGTTTCCAGTTCATTTTGAGTACATTTTGACTTTCTGGATATATCCATTCTAGTGGGTATGTAGTGGTATCTTATTGTGGTTAATTTGAACTTCCCTAGTAACTAATTATATTGGACATATTCTCATGTACTTATCAGCTGTTAGCAAATCTTTGGAGAAATGTCTGTCTAGACTCTGCTCATATTTTAAATTAGTTTTTTAAAATTGTTATTTGTTTAGGTTTTATCTTTTCTGTGATACATGACTTGCAGTATTTCTCCTCATCTGTGTTTTCTCTTTTCACTTTCTGTATGGCATGTTTTGAAGTGAGTAGTTTCAAATTTTGATGAAGTTCAGTTTATTGTTTTTCTTTATTTTAAAACTAATTGCTGTGTTGGGTCTTCGTTGCTGCGTGCAGGCTTTCTCTAGTAAGAGAAAGTGAGTGAGGTGAGTGGGGGCTACTCTTCATGGCGCCACATGGGCTTCTCATTGTTGTGGAGCACAGGCTCTAGGCACACAGTCTTTAGTAGTTGCAGCACGTGGGCTCTGTAGTTGTGGCTTGCGGGCTTAGTTGCTCCGGGATCTTCCAGGAGCAGGGATTGAACCCGTGTCCCCTGCATTGGCAGGAGAATTCTTAACCACTGCGCCACCAGGGAGGTCCCTTAACGTTTTTCTTTTTATCACTTTTCAGTCTAGCCAAGAAATGCTTGCTTAACTGAAGGTCATAAAGATTCAGTCAAATTTCTTTCCTTAAGGATTTTATATTTAAAGTACTTAGTCTGTAATCCGTTTTGGGTTAACTTTTGTGGACTGTGTAAGTTAGGAATCCAAATTCATCTTTTATGTGGATATCCAGTTGTTTCAGTACAGGTTGTTCAAAACACTTTTCTTTCACCCTTGAATAGTCTTGGCACCCTTGTTGACAATTATTTGACATTCAAAGGTCTTATAGGTAAGGGCTTATTTCTGGACTGTCAGTTCTGTGCTGTTGATCTGTCTGGTGTATCCTCACACTAGCAATGGGTAAATTAATTTATATTCTAAATGACAGTGACAATTAAATTTTGTTTTAAATTGTGGTAAAATACACATAAAATTTGCTACCTTAACTGATTTTAAGGGTGTAGTTCAGTGGTGTTAAGTACATTTACATTGTTGGGCAAGCATCGTGAGAATACCACTTTTATGTTAAATGTCATTGCATTTTTACTTTGACCTTACATTTCCCGAATCTTGATGTATTTTTCCTTGTCTCAGCACCCAAGAAATAAATTTTTAGGGCTTCCCTGGTGGCGCAGTGGTTGAGAGTCCTCCTGCGGATGCAGGGGAGGTGGGTTTGTGCCCCGGTCCAGAAGATCCCACGTGCAGCGGAGCGGCTGGGCCTGTGAGCCGTGGCTGCTGGGCCTGTGCACCGCGAGGGGAGAGGCCACAATGATGAGAGGCCCGCGTACTGCAATTAATCAATCAATCAATCAATCAATTTTTAACTTCCATGTAGTTCTTTTAGGAACGTATTCATTACTTATGTAATGAACACATAAATATTCATTAGTATTAGTCTTAACTTGAACAGAAAGTCTGATATTAGTATTTGGGAACGGGTTAATGCAGAGTTTTTTGCTCAACCCTGATAGTGCATTAAAATCACTTGTGCAGCTTTTAAAATAATGCTGATAATTATTTGTTATACTCCCCCAACCCCCTACCCCGCCCCAACTCTACCCACTTATCTAATTTGTCTAACATAAAGTCCTTAGAGTGATCTTTTAAGAGTGGGCAGTAATCACTTATCAGTTGTTTATAAGCATGCAGCTGTAATCTTTTAGATGAATAAATAAAACCATGACTTTTTTGATAGTTTTTTAATTAATAGCGAATTTGTCTTTTGAGTTTTAGGCTCAGCTATGGTGATTCCAACCATAGTACCAATTATTGTCATAATATTCTATAATAAATCACTGGTTTATATTCTTTTTCATTTTTAAACATTGAAACTTAATGTATCAGAGTAGACTTAGGTTTGATTAAAATTTTTTGTTTGTAATATTGTTTTAAAGATTATTAAAATATTTCGTGACTGAGGAGTAGCCACAGAGATGTGTATTGAATAAAGTTCTCCCAGCCTATTACTTTTACTTTTCATTCCCAGCATATTTAGAATATTTAAATTGTGTTTATTTCTTTTTTTTTTAATATAAATTTATTTATTTATTTATTTTTGGCTGTGTTGGGTCTTCGTTTCTGTGCGAGGGCTTTCTCTAGTTGTGGCAAGCGGGGGCCAGTCTTCATCGCAGTGCGCGGGCCTCTCACTGTTGCGGCCTCTCTTGTTGAGGAGCACAGGCTTCAGATGCGCAGGTTCAGTAGTTGTGGCTCACGGGCCTATTTGCTCCGTGGCATGTGGGATCTTCCCAGACCAGGGCTCGAACCTATGTCCCCAGCATTAGCAGGCAGATTCTCAACCACTGCGCCACCAGGGAAGGCCCTGGTGTGTTTATTTCTAAAAATGTTTGAATAACATACTATTTGTAAGAGATAAAAAATTGAGGCATTTGTCTTCCTGTCATTCACTTAAGTCATCTATAAAAGACTGGTTTGTCGTGCAATTCTGTTCCCTCAATTTAAGTGTTATATCTTAGTGTTATAAAAGAAGAAAAAGAGACTGTATGAAACTTACAGCATTTTCTGTCTATTGGGGTTTGAATTTACCTATTTTTATTTTACTTTATTTTTATAAAGTGATCATTATTATATACATTTAAGGAAGATGTGAAAAATATTGTAGTTTGATGCAAAATCATATCTAAGTTTATTCTTTAAATACATGTGTGCTAGTCCTATGTTTTATCAAACGTACACATGCATTATGCACGTATTTGACAGTAAATCCTTTTTCTTACTCTGTTTTCATAGTCATTGTATAGTTATGATTTTCTACCTCAGCTTAGAATTACCTGTGGAGCTTATTGAAAATTTTAATTAGCTCCTAGGATAGATTCTAGGGGCTTCTAACTGAATAGTTCCAGGGTGGAACCTAGATATTAAGGGGGAAAAAAGAGAAACTTAATGGGTGATCATGATGTGCAGTTCCTTTTAGGGAAAGGGGAGACCTGAAGTGCTTTGAAAATTGTTATTCTGCCAGTAAGCAGCTGTATCCTCTTTTGAGTGTTTAATGTCATTAGTGGTGCTATCAAAAATCTCATCCAAACTCATAGACACATAGTGAAAAGGATAACAGTAAAGAATGTGAGGAACTGGGTTCCACTTAGAATCACGATTCAATTATGTGTTTCTTACCACTTACAGTTTCAGCTCTACTACTCTTTTTGTTTCTTAAGACTTGTTTGCTTTTACCTTCAACAAATGTTTGTTAGGCATCTGCTATGTACCTGGTCCTATCCTAAAGGCTTATCGCATACTGGTGTACAAAATACAGAAAAGATTGTTTTTTTCCTCAGACATTATGTTATATGCAGTGAATGGAGGTGGGTAGGACCAGATAATTTTGCTAGCTCTGATATTCCCTCATTCTTTTATTCTGCCTCAGTAACAGTAGGGTATAAGTTGTGTTATTAAGCCAGTGGAATTTCCCTGATACTTTTCAGCTTATGTCAGTTTAAAAAAGAAGAAAAAAGAACTTAAGTCTTCTCTCATGCAGTATAAGTATCGAGTATAGTAGAGCAGGAGTCTTTTTTTATGTATTGGCTTTAGGAATACTTGATCTTGGTAAAGCTTTCAAGTTCCATTCCTCTTTTCTGTTTCTGTGCTCTATCTTGTGTCTGCATGTTATATGTGTGTTTTTCTGACCTTGTTTTAATTTTTTGTTCAGTTTTTTTTTTAAACATCTTTATTGGGGTATAATTGCTTTACAATGGTGTGTTAGTTTCTGCTTTATAACAAAGTGATGTTCAGGTTTGATTAACATCTTCCTTCAGATTCTTTCAGATTCAGATCTTAACCTGAGGTCAGGTTAAGATCCTGAGCCACTATTCCTAGCACTGGAAAGTGTCTGACATGTAGGGAGTAACCATTGTTGAATAATCAGATCAGTTCACCATTGTCTACATGATTTCTCCTTTCTATTTTTGTGATTTCATTAATAGTTTTCATTACTTAGTTTAGTTTGACTTCACCTGTTAATCATTTTAAGTTGAGTAGTACAGGAAGGGAATTCTAGATTTAATAAAGCTCATTTTACAGATGGACAGAACTGTCTCAGAGAGGGGAAAGAGCTTGACATAGTACGGAGTCATCCATTACCTTTTCTCTGAAGTTGCTGTCATAAACTGTCTTATCTAACAAGTTGTTGATAATTAACCTTTCTGGATCCTGATGCCTTTTTATTTGTCTTCTCACCTAATACTGAGTTATTTCATATTTGTTAATTCTCCCCCTCGTACTGGATAATGAACTTGGCAAGGTCAGGAATACTTTCCTGTATATTTTCTGCGTTTTACAGAAAACGTAGAATAATATTGTGCCTGGTAACGGACAACATTTTTACTTTATTTCCAAAACCCAGAAATACTGTGCATATTGATGCATTACTTGATGGTACCTCACAGTTTATTGTTTTTTGTAATTGATGAATCCCATGATCATTAAACATTGGAAAACCAAATTAAAGAAATTGCTTTACTTTGGATAATATTTGAGCTGGTAACTTGAAGATTAGATTTCATTTTCTATCACAGCAGGTGAAGTGGAATGAGACATTTTAAGAAAAGAGAATAAGGGAAGTCTCGCTTTTCTGTTTTGTATGCCAATTTCATTTCTGTTAATTTAATTGGCTACTGAACGTTGTAAGGTTATTGATCACCTTTTTCTTGTTTTTTTTTTTTTTCCTTAAGTAGCTATTATTGGGAACTTCTAATGAGTCTGGTTAGTTTTGACCATCGGAAGTTATATGGCATTAGTCCCATGTTCTGTGTAAACAGAATATGTATTTATCTCTGAGAAATTTGATTGTTCTTTTAGTAATGCTTCAAGAACTTACAATAGTGCTGTATGAATAACAAGTATATCATTTTTTCTATAAACATACAGAAAAATTTACCTGGAGGACTAATTAAAAATACACAGTTGGACTCCATCCTCAGATTTCTAGATTATCTAAGTCTGGAGTGAGACCCTTGAGATTTTGCATTTCTAGTAAGTTCTCAGGTGATACTGAAGCTGCTGGTCTTAAAAGAGACCTTGAGAGCTGTTGACTTAGAGTTTATTTCCAGTGTAGCCTTTTTATTTTTAAGGGAACTTTATTTTTTATTTATTGAATTTTATTTATTTATTTTGGTTGCATTGGGTCTTTGTTGGTGTGTGCGGGCTTTCTCTAGTTGCGGCACGCAGGGGCTACTCTTCATTGCAGTGCATGGGCTTCTCATTGCGGTGGATTCTCTTGCTGCAGAGCACGGGCTTTAGGCATTCAGGCTTCAGTAGTTGTGGCGCACAGGCTCTAGAGCTCAGGCTCAGTCGTTGTGGTGCACAGGCTTAGTTGGTTCTCAGCATGTGAGATCTTCCTGGACCAGGGCTCGAACCCGTGTTCCCTGCACTAGCAGGTGGATTCTTTTTTTTTTTTTTTTTTTTTTGTGGTATGCGGACCTCTCACTGCTGTGCCCTCTCCTGCTGCAGAGCACGGTCTCCGGGCGCGCAGGCCCAGCGGCCATGGCTCACGGGCCCAGCCGCTCCGCGGCATGTGGGATCTTCCCGGACCGGTGCACGAACCCATGTCCCCTGCATCTGCAGGCGGACCCTCAACCACTGCGCCACCAGGGAAGTCCAGGCAGGCGGATTCTTAAGCACTGTGCCACCAGGGAAGCCCTAGCCTACCTTTCTTTCTAAGCACTTGTACACACGTGTATGTTTGTGTGCGTGTGCTTTTGTGTGTATGAAAGTTAATGCATATTGTTGACTGGTGAAAAGGTTTGGAGCCCATAAAAGAGAAATAGAAGGCAAAACACCACGTACAGATATTTTATTTCCGTGATACCACCATGTAGAAGCAATCATGTTATTAGGTATTTTTTAACTTTTTTGTGTTCATTTTTTAAAAATAAATGAAAACACTGAAAAGTACAAGTTAGTACTTTGTCATTTAAAAAGTTATACATAGGATTTTTCAGGTCTTTTAATACTCCATTTTATAAGTGTATTGTGATTTATTTACTGTTTCCCTTGGTGCCCTCTTTAGACTGTCAGTGGTTTTTGTTAGGTGTATGCTGTGATGAACATTTTCATTTTGGTGAATATTTGAATATTATGTTGAATCAAAGCTTTCATTAGTTGCAGTATATTTCAGTTTAGTAAAGTTTTTTCATGTTCTTTGTCTCTACTTCCTTAAGGCTTTAGCATTTAGATATGTGCTATCTGTTCATTCTGCCTGGGAGACGTCTTCATAATCCTTGTTTCTGTGTCAGATACTGCTGCTCCTCCTCTCCCCTTCCCCCACCCCCACCCCAGCTCCCTACCATATGGCTCAGAACTCTCATCATGAATTTAATTAACATTTCCAGCGTTAAAAGCCACACACACACAACTGAAAAGTTCTCTTAATTTTTTTTTTTTTTGTGGTATGCGGGCCTCTCACTGTTGTGGCCTCTCCCGTTGCGGAGCACAGGCTCCGGACGCGCTCAGCGGCCATGGCTCACGGGCCCAGCCGCTCCGCGGCATGTGGGATCCCCCCGGACCGGGGCACGAACCCGTGTCCCCTGCATCGGCAGGCGAATTCTCAACCACTGCGCCACCAGGGAAGCCCTCTCCTGTCTTTACTTATTTTGACTCAGGATTTTCCATGCACACCCTAGGCTTACAGCTTTGCAACTTTGTTCAGTTCCTTTTGGGAGGATTTTCCTTTTCTTTGTTAGTGCCAGTTATTTTTCATTTTCAGTGGCTGAGGTTTATATGTAGGATGGTTCACGTAAGTAAAATCGTCTTAGGCTCTTTTAAATGAGGTTTTAAAAAACTTTCTCCTTAGTATTTTCCTGTCAGATAGTTGTTCCCAGTGCAAGTTTAGCCTCTGTTTTCTTTTTAATCTGTGTGCTGGGACATGAGATTCATTCATTGTGTTTGAATGTAGCACACTGTTTGTACTTGAAGTGGTTGCCCAGACCTTTATGTAAATAATTACAGATAATCGCATGTAATCATATTCAATTGATATACTTGTTATTCATAGCATTTGTATGAATCTGTTAAGCAGGATAAAAACAGTAGATATGTTATCTGTTTTATGTAATTCAGTATTAGGGTTTACAGCAATAGATTTCAACTTTGGCTGATTTTGCCTTCTTATTAGAGAATCAGCAGTGTCGAAAAATACTTTTGGTTTTCATGATTTGGGTGACTTCAACCAACTTGTGAGTTATTTAACCTTAAAATGAGAGACTTGGGGACTTCCCTGCTGGTCCAGTGGTTAAGACTCCACGATTCCATTGCTGGGGTCACGGGTTCCATCCTTGGTCAGGGAACTAAGATCCCACATGCTGTTAGGTGTGGTCAAAAAAGAAAAAAAGACAGAGAGAAACTTAGACTCAGTATTTGCTATTTTATCTTACTATAATTCTTTAGTTGTAGTTATTCATTTAATGCCATTGATGGTTCTGGGTCAGGGTCTCTCTAGAGATTTTACTCAGGGTGCCAGCTGTGAGTAGCAGTCTTCTATCTGAAGGCTTGACTGAGACTGGAGTATTCACATCTGTGATGACGTATTCAAAAGACTGTTGACAGGAGGCATCAGTTCCTTGGATCGCTCTGTAGTGCTGCTTCAGTGTTTTGGGGCAAGTGTTAGCTGCCTTGTTAAGAATACCTTTGTTAAGCTTTAAGAATCCTAATACTGCTAAAAAATTTTTGTACCTTGCTAGGGAAAATAATATTGAGGAATTTCAGTTTTTTCTCACATGAAGAGTAGAAATATGCAGTGATTAAAGTTGGTGTAGACAATTGCAGGTAAAATTGCATGTTCTTTGTTTTTTATCACAGTAAGATAATTAGCAAAAGGAGCTTATTTTGTATGTTGGACTTAACAGGCTAGCAGTTCTCAATTTTTTTGGTTTCAAGGCTCCTTAACAGTAAAAAGTTTTGAGAATCTCATGAAGCATTAGTTTCTGTGTGTTATCTCTTGATATTTACCATGTTGTAAATTTAAATTACAGATGAAAAATTGTTCAGTATTTCATTTGAAAACCAATTACATGGTAACAAATATTTTTGTGAAAGATAGCTATTTTCCAAGTGGAAAAATTTTTAATAAACTATTTTTTAGAGGAGTTTTAGGTTTGCAGGAAGACTACACAGAAAATAGAGTTCCTATCCGTCCCCTTTTCTCTGTTGTTCACTTCTTGCTTCAGTATTATGTATTTGTTATGACTGATAAATTTGTATTGATACGTTAGTCTTAACTAAAGGCCATAGTTTTATGTTAGGGTTCATTCTTTATATTGTGCAATTCTGTTGGTTAGGACAAATGTATAATGTCATGCATTCATCATTATAGGGAAAAGTTGCAGGTCCCTAAAATGCCCTGTGCTCTACTCGTTCATCTCTTCTTCCCACTCCCTGAATACTTGGTAGCCACTAAAGTTTCTGCTGTCTCCATAGTATTACCTTTTCCAGAATGTTAAGTACTTGGAATCATACAGTATGTAGGCTTTTCAGACTGGTTATAAAGAAAACACTTTGCAACAGTATGAATCTGAGACTTCTCCATGTCTTTTTGTTGCATGATGTCATTTATTTCATCTATGAATAATACTGTATTATTTGAGTGTATTTTTGTTGTTGTTTTTGTTTACCTATCTTGGTTGCTTCCAACTTTTGGCAAATGTGAATAGAGCTGCTAGAAACTTTTGTGCGCAGGTTTTGCCCAGGTTTGGACATAAGTTTTTTGCTTTTTTTAAAAAATAAATTTATTTACATTTGGCTGCATTGGGTCTTCATTGTTACGCATGGGCTTTCTCTGTTTGCAGCGAGCAGAGGGCTACTCTTTGTTGTGATGCAGAGGCTTCTCATTGCGGTGGCTTCTCTTGTTGCGGAGCACAGGCTCTAGGTGCGTGGGCTTCAGTAGTTGTGGCACACGGTCTCAGTAGTTGTGGTGTATGGGCTTAAGTTGCTCTGCAGCATGTGGGATCTTCCTGGACCAGGGCTTGAACCTGTGTCCCCTGCATTGGCAGGTGGATTCTTAACCACTGGGTCACCAGGGAAGTCCCTGGTGTTTTTTAAAAATAAATTTATTTATTTATGGCTGTGTTGGGTCTTCGTTGCTGCACGTGGGCTTTCTCTACTAGCAGAGAGCCGGGGCTACTCTCCATTGCATTGCATGGGCTTCTCATTGTGGTGGTTTCTCTTGTTGCAGAGCACAGGCTCTAGGCGCGCAGGCTTCAGCAGTTGTGGCGCACGGGCTTAGTTGCTCCACGGCATGTGGGATCTTCCAGCACCAGGGCTTGAACCTGTGTCCCCTGCATTGGCAGGTGGATTCCTAACCACTGCACCACCATGGAAGCCCTGGACATATGTTTTCGTTTGGGTAAATATCTAGGTGTATGATTGCTGGTTTGTATGGTAAACCTATTTTTAGTTTGTAAGAAACTGCTAAATTGTCTTTCAAAGTGATGGACTACCATTTTGTATTCTCACCAGCAGTGTGTGAAAGTTTTTCAATAAGGGGAATAAGGCTATCATTTTTATATTCTGGGTATGAGGACTAAAAGATTTGTTTTTTTCTGTAAATAGACTAAATAAGGGTAACAATGATTTAATATTCTATTTTGGTAGCCATTATAGATCACCATGCTTCTAGATCCTCAGGGAAGAAATTAGTGAGAGTGATTCAGAGATAGTTTTTGATCAATATATGAGAATAAGATTCTGGATTTGGGGTGAGGAATTTCTTAACATCAGTTTGTGGAAACAGTTACAAAGGACATATGATAATTGGGAGTCCTTGGTATTTGTTTATGCAAATTCTGCCAGTGGTTGCTAGATTGGTGGAACACTTGACATATCTTACAGGCTTTTTGGGATTCATCATGAGCAAAACTCTAAGGCTGTTGTCATTATGGAGTTTATGTTTTACTGTCTTACAGAGAGATATTCACATAGATTCCAAAAATCACATAGATTCCAGGGGGATTGATGAGACTTGTCAGGGATACTTCAGAAAGGCCACATTTGAGTTGAAAGTTGCAGAATGAGTACAGAATTAACCAGACAAATTGCTGGTGCAAAGGTCCCAGAAATAACATGTGGAACAAAATTTAAAGGAACATGAAGAAGGAAAAAAAATTACTTTTAAATTAATATTTAGGTTTATTCTCCTGAAAATAGGATTCTCACTCAAATTTTGTTTTCTTATGAGAGAGGGAAAACTCTTGTAAGATCACTTATTAGGTAGTTGATTGTCTATTAGCAGCTAGTTTTATAAACATTTTGAGAAACTGTTGTTTGTATGCATTGTTCTATATAAACTACACTTTGTAAAGGCTTGCATTTTAGCATTGCATGTATATGATCGTAGACATATGTTAATAAGCCCATAGATAGCATATGAGGCTCATCATGCATGACAGGGAAGTAATAATTAGGAATTGCTGTTTTGTTTAAGATACTTGTCCAGAGTACCAGTACATTAAAGATACGCCTTCAGCCTTAACCGAATGCACTGTAGCAATTCAAGTTTTAATTTTAAATATTTGTATTAAAATTTAAATGTGTTAATTTAGAAATAGGTACTTTTATACTTTACCTTATTCTTTTACATAGGACTTAAAAATGCTTACTGAATCATAGTACAGAATAAACTATTATATGCATTTAACTCAGTGTTTCATGTATATTTTTATAATACTAATTGCAAAATAGTTTGTAAGTAGTTTAAGATAGTTATTGTTTACTGTCTTAGAATGGTTTACAAGAGCAGTGAGGTTTAGTTAGCTTCATGAAGGCTAAGTATAGGTTGAGCTTTTCTGTTATACTGCTTGAATCTACTGAGTCCAGATTATATGTATGTTATCTAAATTGTATTAAAACATACATAAGAAAATTTAGCACTTTCCTCTTTTCAGCTATACCGTTTAGTGACATTAAGTACATTCATTCACATTGTTATGCAGCCACCACCATTCATTTCCAGAACTTTATTCATCTTGTAAAAGTGAAACGATACCATTAAACAATAACCATTTCCCCTTTCTCCCAGCTCCTGGCAATTACCCTTCTACTTTTTGTCTCTCTGAATTTGATTACATACCTTATTTGAGTGGAATCATAAGTTATTTGTCCTTTTGTGACTGGCTTACTTCATTAACATAATGTCCTCAAGGTTTATCCATGTTGTCATGTGGGTCAGAATTTACTTTTTCTAAGGCTGACTAGTATTCCACTGTGTGTGAATACCATATTGTATTAATCCATTCATTTGTCAGTGGGTAATTTGGTAATTGGTTATACCTCTTGGTGATCAGGAGTAATGATGCAGTGAACACATTTTTGCAAATATCTGTCTGAGACTCTGCCTTCAGTTCTTCTGCATATATACGCAAAAGTGGGATTGCTGGGTCATATGGTAATTCTATTTTTTTATTTTTTGAGATACTGCCATGTTTATTTCCCATGATGGTTGCACCATTTTACATTCCCAGCAGTAGTGTACAAGAGTTCCAGTTAGTCCACAGCCTCATTAACCCTTATTCCTTTTTGTTTGTTTTCTGATTTTTTGATGGTAGCCATTCTAATGGGTGTGGGCCAATATCTCATCGAGGTTTGATTTACATTTCTTTAATGATTAGTGATGCTGAGTATCTTTTCATATGCTCACTATTCATTTGTACATCATCTTTGGAGAATGTTTGAGTCCTCTGCCCATTTTTCAATCAGGTTATTTGATTTTGTTATTGTTGAGTTATAAGAATTCTTGAATATTCTGGGTATTGCTCCCACATCACATATGATTTTTACATTTTTTGTTCAGTTCTACAGGTTGATTTGTTCAATTCTGCCTTTCACATTGTTGATTGTGTCCATTGATGTACAGAATTTTTTGAGTTTGAGATCAGTTTATCTATTGTTGCTTTGTTGCCTGTGCTTTTGGTGTTTTTGTCAAGAAAATTTTGCCACATTTAATGTCATGAATATTTTCTCCTGTGTTTTGTTCTAGGAGTTTTATAGTTTGGGGTTTTAGATATTTAATCCTTTTTGAGTTAATTTTTGTGTGTGGTATTTTACGTCAATATATTACATTCTTTTTTACATGTAAATATTCAGTGGATATTCAGTTTTCCCAGCAACATCTGTTTAAAAGATTATTCTTTTCACATTGAATGTTCTTAGTACTCTTGTTGAAGATCATTTGACCATATGATTGAAGATTATTTCTGACCTTTCTATTCCTTAGTCTACATGTGTGTCTTTATGTCAGAACTATACTGCTTTGATTACTGTAGGTTTGTAGTTTGTCTTGAATCGGGGGTTTGACACCTTCAACTTCGTTCTTTTTCAAGACTGTTTTAACTATTTAGGAGTTGGCTTGACATTACGTATAAATACTAGGATGGAGTTTTCTTTATCTTCAAACACTCTGTTTGAAGATATTGGTATTGATAGGGGTTGCATTGCTTCTGTAGACTGACATCTTAATAAGTCTTCCAGTCTGCGATATGAGATATCTTTACATTTATTCATGTCTTCAATTTCTTTCAGAAATGTAGTTTTTCAGGATATGTGAAATCTTTCCTTCTTGGTTAATTTTATTCTTAAGTTTTCTTAATTTCCTTTTTGGATTGTTCATTGTTAGTGAACTGATTTTTAAGAATCAAAATCATTTGTATCTTGCAAGTTCAGTGAAATTGTTAATTAGTTCTAACACTTTTTAATTTATATTGTGGAAGCTTTAGTATTTTCTACATACAAGATTATATCATCTCCAACAGACATAATTTATCTTCGTTTTTTGATTGGGATGCCTTTTTAAACTAATTAATTAATTTTCTTACCTAAATGCTCTGACTCAGAGTTACAGTTCTGTATTAAATAGAAGTGGTGGAAGTGATCAGCCTTATTTTATTCCAGATCTTAAAGGAAAAGCTTTCAGTATTGAGTATGATGTTTGTTGTGAGTTTTTCATATATGGCTTTTTATGTTGAGTTTCCTTCTCTTGCTTTTTTATTTCTTATCATAGCAGGGTGTTCAGTTTTGTCTAACCCTTTTTCTCAATCAGTTGAGTTGATCATTGGTATTTTTCCCTTTATTCTGTTAATGTGGTATATTACATTGATTGGTTTGAAAATCCTACTTGGTTGTGGTGTATAATCCATAATGTGCCGTTGAATTCAGTTTGCTAGTACAGTATTTTGGTGAGGATTTTTGCATCAGTATTCATCAGGGATATTGATCTCTAATTCCCTTGTTTGTAAAACATATTAAAAAAGAAAAGGATCTTAAATCAACAACCTAACTTGACAAGTTAAGGTACTAGAAGAAGAAGATACTCATCCCACAGTTAGCAAGAGGAAGTAAATAATAAAGATTAGCACTGAATTAAAAGACAAGAGAGAAGAAATAGAGAAATAACTGAAACCAAACTGCTCTTTGAAAAGATCAATAAAATTGACAAATGGAATAATAATGAAGAGAAGACTCAAATTGCTGAAATCAAATGAAACTGGAGATATGACACCTGGTCGCAAAATATGTCAGATTCTAAGAAAACGGTATGAAGTATTATACATCACCAAGTTAAGTAAAGTAGAAGTGGATAAATACCTAGAAACATTAACCCTACCAGAACTAACTCATGAATAGACATAAAACTAGTAAGGAGAATGCATCAGTAATCAAAAATCTTACAACAAAGAAAAGCACTGGACCTGATGATGTCACTTGTGAATTCTGTCAAACATTCAAATAACATCATAGCAATCATTCTAAAATTTTTTTAAAAGTTGAGGAGGGAATGCTCCTCATTTGAGTCCAGCATTACCCTGGTACTTCAGCCAGAGAAAGACACTATAAGAAACCTACAGACGGGTATCCCTTGTAAACCATGATATACAATAATCAACAATATACTAACAAATTGAATTCAGCAGCATATTAAAATGATAATACACAGTGAATAAGTGGGAGTTATTCCTGGAGTGTAGAGTGTAGGTTCAGTATATGAAAATAAATATAATCAAATTAACAATAAGGGAAAAAAATACATAATAGTCTCAATTGCTGCAGAAAAACATTTGGCGAAATTCTTTCAGCATTTTGAATATATCATCACTCTTCTAGCCTGCAGGTTTCTGCTAGAGAAATTTCTGATAATCATATATAGGTTCTGATAATCATATATAAGTTCTCTTGTATGTGACAAGTTATTTTTCTCTTGCTCTTTTTGAGATTCTCTTTTAGTCTGACTTCTAACAGTTTGATTATTAGGTGTCTTGGCATGGCTGTCTACTTCTTGGAGTTCTTTGTTGAAATTCTCATTTTGTTTCTGTATAATTTTCTGGTTTTGTTTAGTTATCTATCCGTGTTCTCTTTCATGTCATTCTGCATTTTTAAGACGGTTTAAAGAAATTCTTCTACGGGGTTGGTTTTTTGGACTTCTTCTTTTGATTAGGTCAGATTTCCCTAATCCCCAATGTTTTCATGTGTTCTATAATTTTGTTGTTGAGATTTTGGGCATTGGAGAAAATAGCTGCTGGTTCCAGTCTTTACTGACTGGCTTCCTGTAGGGGAAACCTTCACCAGTCAGCCCAGATAGATCTTTCAGACCTTCCTGGGCCTTCATGTCTTTGGCTTTGTGTGCTTTTCTCCAACTATATGTGGGTACTTTTGGCCATGTTCATTTGGCCATGTTCATTTGGCCATGTTCATTTCCATGTTTCTCATTAAGAGTTCTTGGTTTCAGTTTAACTAATCTCTTGCTCCTCCTGTCTTCCCTGTTGAACTGCAGAGTTCTGCTATAACATGCTGTGGCACTCATCTGTTTTCAGTGGCCTCGAACACTATGCCACTGTCAGGCCATTTGGAAATCCCTAGGAAAGCCGGAAATCTAGACCTAAGTTCCACTTTATTCCTTCTGTCCTGAGAAAGGAGTCAGTTGGAGCAAGGAATTGGGTATTATTTTTTCTCTTTTACTTTGAGCTACATTGGGTTGGGGAATGACCCAGTGTGAGTCAAACTTCATGAACTCTTATCCTCCTCACAGTTGTCGTTTCTGTTGTTCATGCAGTCATCTGGGTCCAGAAGCCCCATATTAACCAGTTTCTGGCTGTCTTACAATTATATTTTGATCCACATATTGCTGTTAACTTGTCTTTGAGGGAGATCTAGGGCCTGGAGCTTCATATTCTGCCATCTTGCTGACATCAGTCTCCTAGTACTAACTTTTATCTAGAGAAAGATGATACTTTCCTACTCCTAGAATATGTTGAACTACTAGAGTTTGAATATGACAGAAATGCTGTTGTGATCTAAAGGAAGTATCTAACATTGCGGTTTTGAATTACATTTCAAATGATTTGAATAATTACTCAATTGCTCAGTTGTGTCTCAGGGTATTGTATCTTTGTAGTGCAGAGTTTCTCCCTAGACAAAACACAGAGGCTTTGTGAGAAGTAATGGGTCTGTGATGTTGGAGAAAGGTGTTTTATTTGAGGGAAGGGAGATTGCATGGTCACTTTGTTTCCATTTACCCTAATAATACCCTGTTTTTTGAGAATGATTTATTCCCCTTGCTAAATTACTTAACATGTACCTCTGGATAGAGAGATAAGGGCAGACATAAAATGACAGATGAATACAATTTTAAGATATTTTAGTTCGAATAACGTCAAATGCCAAAGAGAATACTATGCAAGGGAAAAGTGTGTGAAGAAAAATTTAAGTAGGACCCCCTCACCTCCCACCCCAGGAAGTAGTGTTTTAGAGAGAGATGGGATTAATTCTAGGCTTCTGTACTTTCTTACCTGTGCTTTGTTAAATCACTCAATTTCTTAGAGCCTCAGGTTCTTAATTCATAGAACAAATTTCACAAAATCTGTGTAACTTCAGTTATGAAAGTCTTAGTTAAGTCTTGCTCTTGTACCAAGTGTCATCTCTCTTGTCCTCCGCAAAACACCCATACACATAAAGCTTTCATTGTAGGTTTAGAAATGCCTTATTTTCAGTCAGCCATGGAACTCCCTTAAGACGATTTCCTTAAAAGCAATTTTGAACACAAACCAGATGATGAGAAAGAGGAATGACAGACATTTTTTTCAAGAAATTCCTGAAGGACAGGTATCAGTGACTTTCGCTAGAGGAGTTTTAAGCATATTTTTGACCAAGAAAAATGGATCCAGAAAGAAATGGAGAAGCCAAAGTTTAAGACCAAGGCCTTTTTACACACGGAACATACACAGTGGGATCAGTAGCCCAGGTAAAAGGGCAAAAAGAACATTAGAATTGAATGGGTGGCTGATTTTTTTGAGTTGTAAGAAAAAATTAAATAGCTTTTGTTAGCAACAGAAGAACTCAACGAAAGATGATAGCGAATTTCTCTTGTTTTAATAATTGTCTACTTCATATAAAGTTTTTGAATGAGAATGTTTAAATATGGCAAAACAAAAGTGAAAGACTCTGTGATCTTCAAGTGACCATGTGGAGATATGTGTGTGTATATGTATTTATGTAATCTGTATGGATACTTCAGATGTTTTCTTGATCTACTTTCCCCCTCTAATCCTACCTTTATGAAATCATGTTTTATCTTAATTGGCTTTTCATTTTATTTATTTAAGAGCAGTCTACACCTTTAAGTATCTATATTTTCTCAGTATTTGATGGGCATTTTATAGATTCTTTCGTTAAGTAAAAGATAACTAAGAACTTTGTATTTTTTCTGGAATATTGTATCTAATATTAAGACTTTTATGTTTTCTTGTTATAACTACTGGTACAACAATGTAAATTTATTGAGTAACAATATTTATAAAAATTTTACTTTTTCACTTCTATTTATTTCATTTTTATAGCCATCTCTTACTGATTGTAAAGACGTGATTACCATACACATTAAAATTGGAACGATTCATTATTTTTTTAATACTTAATACAAGTATACCTTTTGTTCCCTTCTACTTTTAGGTAATGAAATGGTCTCTGCAAGATGGTCTATCTTTGAATTGGAGATATTTAAGGCTGACATATGCTGGTACTTCAACTCTTATAAGTGGACTATAATTTCTTCTCTTACGACGACTAAATAAACAGACAAAATAGCAAAAATCTGTTCTGTGTCGAGTATGACTGCCACCACTCGTGGCTCTCCAGTAGGAGGGAATGACAGCCAGGGCCAGGCTCCTGATGGACAGTCTCAGCCCCCCTTCCAGAATCAGGTAGGTAATGAAGGCTGTGTTTTCTTGGGTGCTATGGATTAGTAAACGATGGCCAGATGTCCTGAATAATTTGTAAAGTAATCATAAAAGCTATTGTCATTTTAAGTTACACTTTAAAAAAGTCACTGAGGTTCGTAGTAAAAGGAACCGTACTGTACGTATGCTTGAGAATGTACCTCTACTTTATTTTATATGTAAGGCCCTCTGAGCATGAGGGCAAAAGAGTTAAATCAGTCATTGTATCCTTTAGTTATCAGCATAGATTCAAGTCAGCTGTTTTTGTTGACATCCCATCTTTGTACCCACATGTACCTTATGCATCTGGTTAAGTAATATAATATCTAATCTTCAGATGTTCCATATCTTTAGATTAAAAATTCCACGTCTTTAAAATGAAGATAAATGAAATAATGTAAGTAAAGAGTTTGACAGATTTTAGTGCCAAAGTTTTGTGCTGGCCTACACGGAAATAGTTTTTTTCCTTTTCTCTGGAAGAATTTGTATAAAATAAATTTATTCAAAGCTTAATTAACATTAATTCTTTGATTCTAATATCAGATATTGGTCATTTGTATTTATTATGTCTTAGGGGATTAATCAGTTTCATTAAACTTTGCAAAATAGAGTTCTGGAAAGGTATTGCCTTTTATTTTTTTCCTCCCATTTGTAATTTTTTTTCATGTTCATTAGATCATTCCTTTTGTTTTCCTGGGGTTTAATTTGTTGTTCATTTTCTAGTTTCCTGATAATGAACTTTAAATAATTGTTCAGCTTTTCTTTCACTTTTTCCATTTTCTAAAACACGCAATTTATACTATAAATTTTTGCTAAACCATATCCTGTAACTTTTTTTTTTTTTTTTGTGGTAAGGGGGCCTCTCACAGTTGTGGCCTCTCCCGTTGCGGAGCACAGGCTCCGGACGCGCAGGCTCAGCAGCCATGGCTCATGGGCCCAGCCGCTCCGCGGCATGTGGGATCTTCCCAGACTGGGGCACGAACCCGTGTCCCCTGCATCGGCAGGCGGACTCTCAACTACTGCGCCACCAGGGAAACCCTGTATCCCATAACTTTTGATATGTTTATGGTTAGTGTTACTCAGTTAACATTTTAAAATTTGCATGGTAATCTTTCTTTGTAAGGATTCTTTATAAACACCATGCTTTGTTTTCAAGCAGTTAGAGATTTTCTGTTTAACTTTCTGTCATTGGTTTGTAGCTTAATTCCTCTGTTATTAGAGAATCTATTCTCAGTGATGCCACACTTAGGAACTTTTTGAGGGTTGGTATGTTACTCAACATAGGGTTAATTTCACTTCTGCTTGGCAAAAATACTATATATTATGTATGCTGTAGCATTCATTATGCATGTCAGTTGTTTCCAGTTTTCTCAGTATTCATTGCATATGTTTTATATAACCTTGTTTTATTTTGTTTTAAATCTGCTGGTTTTATTACTCGTTGAGAATTCTGTTGATCTCCACCTGGGATTGTGGGCTTGCCCATTCCGCTTTTATATGCTATATTAATTTTAGCTAGACATATTTTGAACCAGTAAGATGCATTCACATTGAAAATAGTGATTTTGCGGGGAGGGGGTGTTTGACTCATTAATCTTTACGTGCACACCTCTTATGTGTGTAGAGATCTCTTTAATTAATTTTATAAATTTATTTATATATTTTATATTTGGCTGCATAGGGTCTTTGTTGTGGTTCTTGGACTTCTCATTGTGGTGGCTTCTCCTGTTGAGGAGCATGGGCTCTAGGTGTGCAGGCTTCAGTAGCTGTGGCTTGTGAGCTCTAGAGCACAGACTCAAAAGTTGTGGCACATGGGCTCAGTAGTTGTGGCTCGTGGGCTCTAGAGCTCAGGCTCAGTAGTTGTGGCGCATGGGCTTAGTTGCTCTGCAGCATGTGGGATCTTCCCAGGCCAAGGCTCGAACCCGTGTCCGTTGCATTGGCAGACGAATTCTTAACCACTACGCCAACAAGGAAGTCCTAGAGATCTCTTTAATCTCTAGTAACTCTTCCTACCTCAAAGCCTAACTCTCACATATTAGTATAGGTGCACCACTTTGCAGGGAGGTTGGAAAGTTATTGTTATGAAGGATATCTCATCCTTTTCTTTTTTAAACACCATTTGTTATTTTTACTGTCGTCTTTCATTAATTCCCCTGGGTACTACTGTTTTAAGTTATTCTCTTTTGTACTTTTTACTTGTGTTTAATGGGATTTTAGGTTTAGAGCAGACTTGAGCAGAAAGTATAGAGTACCTCCCTATACTACCCTCACACCCTGCACCACAACCATCCTTGTTAAAATCAATGAATCTATATTGACAGATCATTATCACTCAAACTCTATAGTTTACATTATGGTTCACTTGCATGTTATCTTCTGGGAGGATTACAGTATTGTGTTTTACATTTAGGTTTCTGATCCACTTTGAGTTTTCATCGTGAAGGGTGTATCATCTTGTTTCTGAATTCATTACTTTGCTTGTGGATATCCAGTTGTTACAACATTATTTATTGTAAGGATGTCTTTTCACCATTGTTATTGTCTTTGTTCCTTTGTCAAAGATCAGTTGACTGTTGGTATGGGTCTATTTCTATATGTTTCTTCATTCCTTGAACTTTATATTTGTTTTTAGTATGTAAACTTTTAGACAGTTTTCAGCAAATGCAACATCAAGTTGAATTTCCTTTTTTTTTTTCAGTATGCGGGCCTCTCACTGTTGGTGAAGAAGGAAAAAGAAATTCGTGCTAGGTTTGCAGTTCCACCTCTAACTGCAAAAGTTATAGCCACAGTGCATGATAAATGCTTAGTTTAGATGGAAAAGGCATTACATTTGTACAAGGTCTTTTTTTGTTTGTTTGTTTGTTTTGAGGTACTCGGGGCCTCTCACTGTTGTGGCCTCTCCCGTTGCGGAGTACAGGCTCCAGACACTCAGGCTCAGCAGCCATGGCTCACGGACCTAATCGCTCCGCGGCATGTGGGATCTTCCCGGATTGGGGCACAAACCCGCGTCCCCTGCATCGGCAGGCGGACTCTCAACCACTGCGCCACCACGGAAGGCCAAATTTTGCTTTTGATCCACTCAATCTTTGTCTTTTAATTAGTGTATTTAGACTACTGATGCTTAAAGTGATTATTGAAATAATTGGATTAATACCTTCTGTATTTGTTAACTGTTTTCTGTTCATTGCTCTTGTCCTTTGTTCCTGGTTTTGTGTGCCACTTTCCTTCCACCTTTTGTGGTTTTAATTGAGCATTTTATGATTCTCATTTCTCTCCTTTTTTTAGCATATCAGTCATAATTTTTTTCCTTTATAGTGGTTACCTTAGTGTTTGCAGTATACGTTTCTAACTAATCTGCACATTCACTTTCAAATAACACGATAACAGTTATATGGGTAGTTTAAGTTCATTATAATAAATTATTCATAACTCCTCCCTCTGGTTCTTTATATCACTGCCATTATTTATTTCATTCACCCCAAATCTATTATCCTTAAATATATTGTTGCTTACATTATTTTGGACACATTATGAGTTCACATAAGAACTAAGATAACGAAAGTATTTATTTTGTCTTCACTTACTCCTTTTCTAATGCTTTTCCTTTCTTTATGTTGAACTGAGTTTCTGACCCATATCACTTTTTTTCTCTTTGAAAAACCTAAAATTTCGTGCAAGGCAGAACTACTGACTATAAATCCCCTTAAATTTTGTCTTAAAGATTCCTCCTTCACTTTGAAGTATGTTAGTTTCCAGGACAGAGATTTCTAGATGGGTGGTTGTTTTCTCTTAACTCTTTGTTTTTTAATTTTTATTGGAGTATAGTTGATTTACAATGTTGTGTTAGTTTCTGCTGTACAGCAAAGTGAATCAGTTATAAATATCCATGTATCCATTCTTTTATAGATTCCTTTCTTTATAGGTCATTACAGAGTATTAAGTAGAATTCCCTGTGCTATACAGTAGTTCCTTATTAGTCACCTATTTTATATAGTGCTGTGTATATGTCAATTCCAATCTCCCAATTAATCCCTCCCCCTCTTACCCCCTTAACTCTTGAAATATTGTGGGGTTATTTTTCCTTCATGGCTTCTGAGGAAAAGTCTGCTGTAACTTTTTTTAAATAATTTTTTGATATGGACCATTTTTAAAGTCTTTATTGAATTTGATACAGTATTGGTTCTGTTTTATGGTTTGTATTTTTAGAGGCATGTGGGAGCTTATTTAGCTCCCTAACTAGGGATTGAACCTATGCCCCCTGCATAGAAAGGTGAAGTCTTTTTTTTTTTTTTCTCTTTTTTCAGTACGCAGGCCACTCACTGTTGTGGCCTCTTCCATTGCGGAGCACAGGCTCCGGATGCACAGGCTCAACGGCCATGGCTCATGGGCCCAGCCGCTCCACGGCATGTGGGATCCTCCTGGACCAGGGCACGAACCCATGTCCCCTGCATTGGCAGGCGGACTGTCAACCACTGTGCCACCAGGGAAGCCCGGAAGGTGAAGTCTTAACCACTGGACCACCAGGGAAGTCCCAGCCTGCTGTAACTTTTATCCTTGCTCATTTATAGGAAAGATTCCCCAGCCCCCCAACTAATGACTTCTTTCAAGATTTTTCTTTACCATTTACTTTTTGCAGTTTGAATATGATATGCCTAGGTGCTTTTCTTTCTTTCTTTTTCAAACATTTATCCTGCTTGTTTTTCTCTGAGGTTTTTGGATCTGTACTTTGGTGTAAGACATTAATTTGGGGAAAATTCTCAGTCATTGTTTCAAATATTTCTTTTTTTTTTTCTCTCTTTCTGCATTCTGGAATTCCAAGTATGCACATGTTACACCTTTTGTCGTAGTCCTTCAGTTTGTTCCTCTTTTTTCTTATCTTTTTTCTCTTTGCTTTCCAGTGTTGGAAGTTTCTCTGGACATATGATTAACCTTAGAGATTCTTTCCTCAGCTGTGTCTAGTCTACTAAGGAGCCCATCACAGGCATTCTAAATTATTGTTACACCATTTTTGATCGCTTGCATTTCCTTCTGGTTCTTTATTAGAATGTCATCTCTCTGCTTACATTACCCATATCTTCTTTAATGTTTACATTTTCCATTAGTGTCCTTGGCACATTAGCTGTAGTTAAAGTTTTGATCTGATAATTCCATCATCCCTCCCGTATTTGAGTCTGATGCCTGCTTTGTCTCTTCAAGCTATGTTGATTATCTTTTAGTATGCCTTGTAATTTTTTGTTGAAATCTGTACATACTATATTGGATGGTAGTAAGGAGGGACAGGATTACTGGAGAGGGCTAGTATTGGGTGTTTCTCTTTTCCCCTCGTGGAAGCCTATATAGCAGACTAGAATTTGCTGTTTTCCTTATTTCGGGTTGGTTAGGTTCTGATAAAAACCTAGGCGATTAGGCTCTGGAAAAGTTTTTCCTGAGGATAGGCGCTATTAAGAACAGAATGCTTGGGGACATATTTCAGAATGGCTACTTTGTACCACCTCCTCCTCCTTCAAACACAAGGGAATTTTTCTCTGATCTTCACTGTGATAACTTGATAGGACTTCTGGAAGTAAAACTCAGAAAAGTGTGGGGGTTTCCTTAAGTTTAGACCCCCCTGGAGTTTTTAAACTCTCAGACTTTCCATACTCCGCTTCCAGCAGTTAATGAATTAACAGTTTAGGTTTTCTTATCCCAGTACAGTAGTATCCCTCCCCTGCACCTTATCCCCAAGGAATACATTCCGAGACCCACAGTGGATGCTTGAAATTTCAGGTGGCACTGAACCCTGTATATATAGTGTGCTTTTTCCTAACCATTGATACCTATGATAAAGTTTAATTTGTAAATTATGCACAGTAAGAGGTGTACAATTTTATTAATAATAAGATAGACAATTGTTGGGGACTTCCCTGGCTGTCCAGTGGTTAAGACTCTGACCTCCCTGTACAGGGGGCACAAGTTTGATCCCTGGTTGGAGAACTAATATCCCTCATGCCACATGGCAACCTAAAATAAATAATTAATTAAATAAAATAGAAAAATTGCAGTAATAACATACTATAATAAAAATCATGTGAATGTGGTCTCTCAAAACACCTTGTACAGGCTTCCCTGGTGGTGCAGTGGTTGAGAGTCCGCCTGCCGATGCAGGGGACACGGATTCGTGCCCCGATCCGGGAAGATCCCATATGCCATGGAGCGGCTAGGCCTGTGAGCCATGGCTGCTGAGCCTGCGCGTGTGGAGCCTGTACTCCGCAACGGGAGAGGCCACAACAGTGAGAGGCCCAAGTACCGCAAAAAAAAACCAACCAAAAAACAAACAAAAAAACACCTTGTACAAATGTAATGCCTTTTCCATCTAAACTAAGCATTTATCATGCACTGTGTCTATACCTTTTGCAGTTAGAGGTGGAACTGCAAACCTAGCATGAATTTCTCTTTCCTTCTTCACAGTTTCACAGGTAGAAAATTCATTCTTACCATAGGTGTTAGTAGCCTTATATGATTTTTTTTCTTCCCTTGTTAATTCAAGAACTTTCAGCTTTTCACCTTAAGAACTTTACAGCTTTTCTTTGGCATTTCTGAATTGCCAGAATCACTATGCTTGTGCTTGGTGGTGATAATTAAGTAAAATAAGGGCTTCTTGTAAGAACACAAGCACTGCATTACGAGGACAATCTGATAGCCAGGTGATAACCAAAGTGATAATATTCTTGTCCAGTGCAGGACCGGTTGGGCAGGAGCAGGATGCCTTGAGATTTCATCAAGTTACTCAGGGCCCACAATTTGAAAACTTGTGAAGTGTTTATTTCTTGAATTTTCCATTCCATAGATTTAAACCACAGTTGACTGTGGGTAACTGAAACTGCAGAAAGCAAAACTGCAGCTAAGAGAGGGATTACTGGTCTGGTTTCCATGGAGGTTTCTGCTTGTGGTTTTCTGCTCTGGTAATTTTTGATTCTTTGTGTCCCCCCCAACTCTATTTTGATTTTGTGTGCAGCAGTTTTCCCCTTTGACCTTAATTATCTGCTCAATGTGAGAAGAGTTGTTGATTTTCATTTTATTCATCTCTTTTATTTTTTAAATATTCCCTTACTGGTTCTTTTTGAAGTATAGTTAATTTACAGTGTTGTGTTAGTTTCAAGTGTACTGCAATATTATTTAGCTCTTTTAATTGTTAGTAAGGAGTGACAGCTTACAGGCTCCTTACATATTGGACTGGAAACCAGCAGTCTCTTCCTATACTTTTACTTTCTTCTTTTTTGTGTACTTGTATTTAAGTATCTATATTTTATGTAGCCTATGGCTAAGTTGTTTTTTTTTTTTTTTGTAACTTAAAACAACACCCCTTTTCTCACAGTTTTGGTGAATGAAGAATTTGAGAGTGGATTAGCTGACTGGCTCTGCCTCAGTATCTTTTTTTATGGTTGCGGTCAGCATGTCACCTTGGATTATAGTTTTCTGGAGATTTGACTCGGTTTGGGGACTTCATTTCCACAGTGGCTCACTCAGATGACTTTTGGCTGGGGATCTCAGTTCCTTACCACATGGGCCTCTGTACCTGTGCACATTGCCTTCAAGACACTGTTACAAGTGTCTTCAGGACATGGTACTTAACTTTTTCCGGAAAGATAGCTCTAAGAGAGTCACCAGAAGTTATGGTGACTTCTGTAATGTAGCCTCAAAAGTTACTCTTTTCCACACTTTGCATAAAGATTTGTAATTACGGAGGTTCAGTACAACTATATTGTATTATCAGTAAACATTACAGAAACTGATGTTCTCTAATTTTAATCTGGTTAATTCATGTAGTACAGTGTAGCTATGAATTAACTTTTGTAGGGTTCTTAATTATGTGGAAGAATACTCATAGGTTGACAGGAAAAGATATCAGTGTGATTTCCATTTTGTCAAATATTTACAGATATATATTGACAATAAAAAATTTATATTTTCACATAACCTGTGTTGGCATCTGAATTGCTAAATATTGTACATGTTATAAAAATTTAAATCTATAATATTTAATTTTAAGGCCTCATCACCTGATTCCTTCAATGAGAATTCCCCACCAGCTCGTCCAGATGAACAAGGTCAAGGTGATGCTCCACCACAGCATGAAGATGAGGAACCTGCATTTCCACATACTGACCTGGCAAAGTTGGATGACATGATCAACCGGTAAGTTCGTTGTTTTGGGTGGGGTTTGTTGGTTGGTTGTGTGTTTTTGTTTTGTTTCATTTTGGGTTTGCTGTTTTTGTTTTATTTTATTGTAGTATGATTGATTTACAATGTTGTGTTAATTTCTTCTGTACATCAGAGTGGCTCAGTTATACACATATATATTCTTTGTCATCTTTTCCATTGTGGTTTGTCACAGGATTTTTTTAAAAATTAATTATTTGGTTGTGTTGGGTCTTCACTGCTTCACACGGGCTTTCTCTAGTTGCATTGTGTGGGGGCTACTCTTCGTTGCGCTGCACAGGCTTCTCATTGCAGTGGCTTCTCTTGTTGCGGAGCTCAGGCTTTAGGCACGCAGGCTTCAGTAGTTGTGGCACATGGGCTCAGTAAGTTGTGGCTTGTGGGCTCTAGAGCACAGGCTCAGTAGTTGTGGCGCACGGGCTTAGTTGCTCTGCAGCATGTAGGATCTTCCTGGACCAGGGATCAAACCCGTGTCCCGTGCATTGGCAGGCGGATTCCTAACCACTGCGCCACCAGGGAAGTCCCTGTCACTGGATATTGAATATAAGTCCCTGTGCTATACAGTAGGACCTTGTTGTTTAGCCATCCTATGTATTATGGTTTGCATCTGCTAATCCCAAACTCCCAGTCCTTCCCTCTTCTAACCTTAGGGTTAGTTTTAATTTTTTTTTTTTTAATGGAGGCAATAAACTAAAAAAACCTATCAGCATTGCAGCTGGTAGTAAATGAGAAAAAGTGGACTTCAATGTCACAGTCATCTTACTGTCCTTTTTTTAAAATATATATTTAAATTTATTTATTTATGGGTGCATTGGGTCTTCGTTGCTGCATGTGAGCTCTCTCTAGTTGCAGTGAGCGGGGGCTACTCTTTGTTGTGTGCAGTGCGAGGGCTTCTCATTGTGGTGGCTTTTCTTGTTGCGGAGCACAGGCTCTAGGTGTGTGGGCTTCAGTAGTTGTGGCTCGCGGGCTCTAGAGTGCAGGCTCAGTAGTTGTGGCTCACGGGCTTAGTTGCTCCGCGCTATGTGGGATCTTCCCAGAACAGGGATTGAACCCATGTCCACCATGCATTGGCAGGTGGATTCTTAACCATTGCATGACCAGGGAAGTCCCTTACTGTCTTCTTAATAGCCTTCACATTTTAGTCATTACCAAATACTTCATAACTCATTGTTCCTAATGCAGGCATTTGTATGGAGTTTTTTGGTTTTTGTTTTTTTCTGGTACACGGGCCTCTGTTGTGGCCTCTCCCATTGTGGAGCACAGACTCCGGACGTGCAGGCTCAGTGGCCATGGCTCATGGGCCCAGCTGCTCCGCGGCATGTGGGATCTTCCCGGACCGGGGCACAGGCTGTGTCCCCTGTATCAGCAGGCAGACTCTCAATCACTGCGCCACCTGGGAAGCCCTGTGTATGGAGTTTTTAAAATTGAAAGACAATGATGATAAGGATAAAGCTGTTAAAATATGATGATATGTGATGTTACTTGGTATGTTTCTTACCTAGAACTATATGTGGATATTTCCTTTTGAGTGTTTATGCAGTTCGTTTCTTCATGGTATACTGACTACTAGAGTTGCTAAGTGACTTTTGTTATTTCTACGATGTCCATTTTCTATAGGAGTCCACTTTTTCTCATTATTACCAGTTGCCATGCTGATAAAGTAGTGCTTTTCTAGTTTATTACTTCCAGTTTTTTACGGATCAACGACAGGGTCCTACTGTATAGCACATTACTGTAAGAGATTGTATTATTGTTTACTTTGTCTGATGCTTGTTATTATTACTAGAGTGTACTTCTAATTAGAACCAGAGGACTGAGTTATAGTAAATCCTTAGTGGCAGGGAACTAAAAAAGATGCTTTTCTGTAACTAAAAGTAACCCAAAAAGGTAGTATCAATTTATGTCTAACAGATGATTTGTAATAAGAAATCTTTATCAAAATAAGAATATTTGGGAATTTGCTATAATTCAGGAAAGGGTTTAAGGGATAGATAGAAGTAAGTTCTTTAGGGGAAGTAGTGGGTTGGTAGTGGATATATTCCTAAATGACTGAGCTTTTTTGATATTGGGGAAAATACTAATTGGATATGGTGGTATCTGTATCATTGCTTTGATGTTGAAGTATACTTATTGTATAAAAGCTTGGAGACCATATGAGTCCCATAATCTTCAGGAGAAGTTGATAGATCGTCCTGTGAAGGTGAATTGAGAAACCAGCCATTTGTCTTCTCATTTCTTTTGTCTGTTGTGAAGAAGACAAAAGAAAAGGGTTGTCATACTTGTTTTTTTCTCACTAATAAACCTGAACCTCAAAAGAACACTTTTCCTACTAACCCTAACAACAGGTATACACTTAATAATTATTTTTAGTTTTAGTGGTCTGTGAAAGTTATTAAAGGAATTCTCCCTTAATGCTATGTCTGTAGTTTTAGTACTTTAAAAAATTGTGTGTGTAAATACAGTAGCACCAAGCAAGTAATTTGCCAATCTCTTTTTTAAATTTTATGATGAGTACATAATATAGTCAGGGTTTCTTCACTTTTTCATAGTAAAAGCAATTACAGTAGGTAAGTTATTTATGGTATTTCATTTGTGCTCAAAGAATGCAGCATTTTAAAACTCTATGATAATTTTTAGGCCTCGATGGGTGGTTCCAGTTTTGCCGAAAGGGGAATTAGAAGTGCTTTTAGAAGCTGCTATTGATCTTAGTAAAAAAGGTGAGTTTATATTTTACTGTACTTTTTATTATGTATGCTATTATATATTTTTTCACATTAAAAAAAAATTAATTAATTTACTTTTTGCTCCGTTGGGTCTTTGTTGCTGTGCGTAGGCTTTTCTCTAGTTGTGGCAAGAGGGGGCGCATGGGCTTCAGTAGTTGGTGGCTCACGGGCTCTAGAGCGCAGGCTCAGTATTTGTGGCACATGGGCTTAGTTGCTGCGCAGCATGTGGGATCTTCCTGGACCAGGCTCGAACCCATGTCCCATGCATTGGAAGGCGGATTCTCAACCACCGTGCCACCAGCGAAGGCCCCACATTGTTTTTGAAGGCTTTGTTTTTTTCAATTATAAAATCCTAGACTACACTATATCGCTAAACTTTCTAGTAGGGCTTATGTATATTAAACTTAGAGCAGAATGTTCATAGAAACCTTAAGACAGCCTTTAAGGACCTCTGAGTCCTTTAAAATGTAATGCAGAATTTTATATGACTATTCATGTTTCTTAGAACAGGATCTGTTGTTTTATGTTTTGAAAGAAGTTGTTACTCAAAAGTCAAAAACATTTTTTAGAATGTAATAGATTTAAAAAATCTGTTATGTGAAAGAGTACACATTATAGCATATTTTACAGTTTATAAACTGTAAAACATTATAGAATATTTTACAGTTTAAAAACACTGTGTGGCCATATGACTTCAGATATTTTTGTAGTATTTTTTTGGTACCTAAACCATTTATATTTGAGAAATATGTTAATTTGCAAAATAATTCAGTAAAAAATATTTTAACTCAGCCATTTGAATCACTTACTAAAAAGCCAGTGAATCAAATGACATGCTAATGGAAGCCCCATCTGTTATTGTCTTTGTAATAAGCTGTCAAGATTGTATGTTTGACATTTTTTTAAACACAAAGGTTTTTTCTGAGAAAGATAAAAAGTCTTGGGAAATAAGGGTGTTTTGTGTGTGTGTGTGTGTGTGTGTGTGTTTTAAAGCAATTAACAAAATCTGTTACCAGATGTAAAAGTTTTGTGTTGCAACACATCATTTTTCAATGACTTTCTTCTACTAATAGGTGCACCTGAATTCTTGTAGCAAATGACTAATTTTTGTTGTATATTGTACTTGATTAAGGCCTTAAAGGCCAAAACAAAGGGCAGTAGCATTATATTTTCTGGTTCATCCAATGAGGAGTTGAAATGGGCTATCCACAGATGTATGTACTGAATGTAATGTCATTAGGCAAATTTTTAACATCTGTGATGCCTTGGGAAATCTGTCTGACTCCATGGCAAGGGTAATAATTTTATTTAACTTATAGAGACCTAACATTTAAAGAATGTTTCATGATTTTTTTTTTTTTTGCGGTATGCGGTCCTCTCACTGTTGTGGCCTCTCCTGTTGCGGAGCACAGGCTCCGGATGCACAGGCTCAGCGGCCATCGCTCACGGGCCCAGCCGCTCCGTGGCATGTGGGATCTTCCCGGACTGGGGCACGAACCCGTGTC
Source organism: Tursiops truncatus (assembly GCF_011762595.2). Classification (NCBI taxonomy): domain Eukaryota; kingdom Metazoa; phylum Chordata; class Mammalia; order Artiodactyla; family Delphinidae; genus Tursiops; species Tursiops truncatus. The sequence goes on from NW_022983137.1 coordinate 181,370, forward strand.
CCCTGCATTGGCAGGTGGACTCTCAACCACTGCGCCACCAGGGAAGCCCTCATGATTTTTTAAAAAAAATCTTACAGACATAATCTAGTGTCCTATGAAAATATCTTACCAGATAAAAAATATTTCTCAACACTCAAAAAAATTTTATTGTGGTTAGTTTGGGTTGTATTTATTTATTTATTGAAGGGTTCATGTACTAGACATGTTTTAGGTCCTGACAATATGTGATGAACAAAAACTGAAAATGTTACTTAGTTTAATAGCATTGCCATTCAGTGGATGTATATCATTTTCAGGGGCTTTTCTCCACTTTTTTCTGGGGTCATGGTTACTGTATGAAGCAAAGTTTACATTTTTATGGAAGATCCTGGGTTTAACTGACATACCAATAAGTATATAATCGAAAGCACAGTATACTTTATTGTACTAATTTAGTTTCTGAGTTAAGACGAGTTACAAGTTGTCTTTTTGGATGAAGGCACATGAGTCTGCTCTATTAAATCACACAAAAGTAAAAAGAAAATTCTTAGATGCCAAGAAGTGAGAGAACTAATTAGAAAGACAGGATTCATCTTTTAAATTTTTTTTCAAGTAAATTTATTTGTTTACATATTTTATTGTTTTTTGCCTTCGTTGGGTCTTTGTTGTTCCACGTGGGCCCTCTCTAGTTGCAGCGAGCGGGGGCTCCTTTCTTTGTGGTGCACGGGCTTCTCATTGTGGCAGCTTCTTTTGTTGCGGAGCACAGGCTGTAGGTGAATGAGCTTCAGTAGTGGTGGCTCGGGGCTCTAGAACGCAGGCTCAGTAGGTGCGGTGCACGGGCTTAGTTGCTTCGTGGCATGCGGGATCTTCCCGGGCCATGGCTCGAACCCGTGTTCCCTGCATTGACAGGTGGATTCTTAACCACTGCGCCACCAGGGAAGCCCCTCATCTTTTAAATTTGATGATAAATAATTTACAGGCAAATGAAGTTTTTAAGTCACTGTTTAAAAGTTTGAACTGTTACTTTCAGTGAGTAAAAACAAATGGTTTGTATTCCCTGTCTACCCAGTAATTGTCTTTGTTTTAAAGTTTAAAGTTTAAAAGTCTAATTTCAGAGCATTTTCATCGCATTCATTAATTTGATATAGTTTTATACAACTCAGTGTTACTGAAGTTTATTGAGTATAGTAATTCATTTTTCTGAGTTACATGTTTTCAGTGTAAATGAGTTACCATTTAACCTCTCTTGGTAATGCCCTACCTTGTTTCAAAAGCTACAGTACTATTTTTTAGTTGGAAACCATAATAGTTCAAAACAGTTTAATGATATAACTGGCCAGAGAACTTTTTACTTTGTGTCAGGTTTAATTTTTTCACCTTTTCTTAGGTCTCGATGTTAAAAGTGAAGCATGCCAACGTTTTTTCAGAGATGGGCTAACAATATCTTTCACTAAAATCCTTATGGATGAGGCAGTGAGTGGCTGGAAGTTTGAAATTCATGTGAGTCTTATAATTTATTTTGGAGACTCAGGTTTACATGGTGATCCCTGTGGGTTTGTCTGGAAAACATTACTGTGAATAATGTATCAACTCTGCTGATGTATTTGATTCAGTTAAAGGTCTTTTAGAATGGGCTTGACATTTTGAGTTATGAAACCTTTGCTTCATCTCTCACCTGGAACCCCAGGTCCCTGTGACCTTATGTAAGATACCATATTTCATCAAATGTATTGGGTTGGCCAAATAGTTTGTTCAGGTTTTTCTATAAGATGTGATGGAAAAACCCAAACAAACCTTTTGGCGAATCCAATATGTGTTGTTGATTGGTAGAGTCGCCCTGATTTATTTACCAGTAAGAAAGCTAAATACCCCAAATGGGGAATATAATAGGAGACTCCCAGTATAGATGGCTACCAAAGGGTGTGTACAATTTCATTGAAAATGTAGCTGGTAATTAAACTCATCATGTAGAAATGATATCTTGCAAGATATCTTGCACAATTTAACCTTGGCAGTGAGTAGAGAGAAAGAAAATCATCCCTGGGAATTTAAAAAACTAGTATGCCCACAAGTTTGTGGTATGAATGCGAACTCAGTTTTAATAGCAGAAGTCAAACAGAATTTAAAGTAGTCTAAGATTGGTTGTATCTTCAAGTGACTGCATCAGGAAACACAAGTACTCTAAGGTAACACCTTCAGTCTAGGACAAAATTAATTCAAGCTACCATTAATTCTAAGATACCCTCATATTCCAGAGATTTTGAAAGTGAAAAAGTATGCATCTTAATAGAAGCATTGAAGCACTATAATTATTCCAAACCTCTGGTTATTTATAAAATGGAATTACTCAAAAGTTACGAAGTAAACATATACTTTTTTTGTGAATTTCAACCTAGAAAGTATAACTTAGACATTTCCCACAAATACTTGTGGCTTATTATATAAATCCTTACATTTTCTGATTTGATGTGAATTTTTAGCTGTAGAAATAGACATTTTGGGAAGGATCTGTGAGTTTTGAATTGAAGCTTAGATTACACATCTTTGGGTCTTTGTTAATTTACATGACTTAAAATGTTTAAGTCATGGATTTTGGAATTACTGCCTCTAGAGTAGAAACTCCAAAAAAAGAAAATGGTAATTTGCATGTTCCTGTGCACATAGAGCAGAAATAGACAACCTCTGGTGCCTACTTCATTTGTAACCCTTCTCAAATATCTTTTGAAATTGGGTGCAATACTATTATGAAGTGAGTAAGTATAAATTTATTTTACTGATATATCAGTTTGATCTCAGTATTTGTTAAATGATCATATGTATAGAAAAATGTTGTGAGATCATTATTAACAAGATTTTAATGTTTCATTGTTTGAAATTGCAATGTCTTCTCTTACTGAATCAACTTCTCCACCCCCAATATAAACAGAGGTGCATTATTAACAATACCCATCGCCTAGTGGAACTTTGTGTGGCCAAGTTGTCCCAAGACTGGTTTCCACTTCTAGAACTTCTCGCCATGGCCTTAAATCCTCATTGCAAATTCCATATCTACAACGGTACACGTCCATGTGAATCAGTTTCCACAAGTGCTCAATTGCCTGAAGATGAGTTATTTGCTCGTTCCTCAGATCCTCGATCGCCAAAAGTGTGTTGGTTTGTTATTTTCAAAATTAAATATTAAAATTGTTTTATCATAAAACTGTAGAGTCATTAACCTCCTTTTAACTTAATGATCAGCACATAACCTTGTTACATGCTGCTTCTTGGGGCCTTCACAGTTGTCTTATATTCCTCAGTCAGTAGTTTGCCGCAAAGTCTTGTGTATCTGTAGTTCTTTCTGTGGTTTTCTTGAACTGTCCCTGCTCCTTTCTGTCGCTTTCCCTATCCTGAGTTCCAAGCTCCTTTTGTTTGTCTGATCTGCAAGGTAGGCAATAGAAACAAATTTCTCAGGCAGCCCACAGTTTATTAATGTTGCAAATTCAGTCCTCTCTGCCCTTTCCAGTTTATGTAAAAGGATTAAAGATTAGACCATTGCTTCCCTTAAACTATGTTGCTTTGGGGAAGGAGTAGGCATTTGTCAGTAAAAACACAATGAAATTGCCTAACTTTTGAATGTGACTTCTTCTTGATTGAGCATTTGCTTGGTTGCTCTAAAATGTGGACTGATTTTCAGAGCTCCTATAAAGTTATTTAACAAGAGCAATGCTTTCAAGCTTCCTATTCGGAAGTCTTCCTACTGTCAGTCTCTATATTAACCCTTTAAAAAAGGGTTATGGTAGGAAATAAAATGGGAGGAAAATGCTATAGTGCATTTATTCAGGAAAAAAACTTGATTTACAGGAGGCTCGTAATAGGTTACTATCAAAGCTAGAATTGAGATATACCAATGTAGTCTTCAGTTAGCATTTTACATGTGCTTTGAATACTTTTTTTCTGTTTGTAATTATTTTCTGTTTGTAGAAATTATTTCTGCCTCAGATTGTTAGTTAAAAGGCCTCTGTTCCTAATTTTTGTTTCTGTTAATATTTTTTCCCGTAAAATTTGGCTTTTTAAAAGATAAGATTTAAAGGTCTTTCTTGTGCACTTATGCTTACAATATGATTTTTATATTTACATAATGTTTAAACTTATTTACATCTTTCTATAGCTGTGTTTTTAGCTACGAAAACTTAATTTCTGTTCACCAGACATATGGGATGTGAACAAATACCAGCCATGCCACTAGGAACTACTTCGTAAATTAAACCTGTGCTGCCTCTGGCTCAAGCAATACAGAGAACAGAATACAATAGGAAAAGTTCTAAGTCTCCATAAATATTTCTGTGACCATTTAATACAAATATTTTGTATTCTTTTAAAACACAGCTTTACATAATTATTTTATTGAATTTCTTATTTCAAACAAAGGTATTTCAAATAGTAGCTTTTTCCATTCTTAAAGGAAAAAATTAACTCATCGACTCTATTGCAGGGTTGGCTCGTGGATCTCATCAATAAATTTGGCACATTAAATGGGTTCCAGATTTTGCATGATCGTTTTACTAATGGATCAGCATTAAACGTTCAAATAATTGCAGCCCTTATTAAGTAAGTTAATTTTTAAAATTAATATTCATTGTACTGTAGAGATTTATTTTATGGCCTTGAAAATAATTGAATTTCAGTTTTCTATTCTGTTAATTTTTTTTAAGTGTTGAAATTAGTTTGGGAGTTAAGTCTTGGTAAAAATACTGGATATCACAAAAGTATTGCTTTTTCCTTATTTCAGACCATTTGGACAATGCTATGAGTTTCTCAGTCAACATACAGTGAAAAAGTACTTTATTCCAATTATAGAAATAGTTCCACAATTTTTAGAAAACTTAACTGATGAAGAACTGAAAAAAGAAGCAAAGAATGAAACCAAAAATGATGCCCTTTCAATGATTATTAAATCTCTGAAGAATTTAGCTTCAAGGATTCCAGGACAAGAAGAAACTGTAAAAAATTTAGAAATTTTTAGACTGAAAATGATACTCAGGTAAGAGATTTCCTTCTGTAAATAATTACTTGCTTGGTTTCTTGTAGTGATACTCAATCCAAATTTTTCTTACAGATTATTGCAGATTTCTTCTTTTAATGGAAAGATGAATGCACTGAATGAAATTAATAAGGTGATATCTAGTGTATCATACTATACTCATCGACATGGTCATCCTGAGGAGGAAGAGTGGCTGACAGCTGAGCGAATGGCAGTAAGCCTCTTTGCTTCTTTTAGGAATAAGAATCTGCTTAACGAAAACTAGTACCGGTTAATGTTAGAACAAAATCTAACCTGATATTAGGAGATTGACTTAATTGTGAGCTATTAAATACTAAAACTTTCTTTATAACAGTAATTACAAATGATTGGTTATTTGGAAGTGATAGGCTAACGTATTGTGTCTTTGGTAAATTTATCATTATTAAATGTGGGTAGGTGTTCATGATGTAGTTAGTTTGGTGGTTTGGATAAATGAAGTGGATAGAGGTGATCTTTAGAGGGGGTCCGTGCTGGAATCTAGTGAATGAATTGGTGTGGTGATAAATTTGCAAATTCAGTTTAGAAGTTTTAAAATGGAGATTATACTTAAAGGAATAAAATCTTTACAGGTAATGTCATGAGTTTAATAACTTCATTTTTAGAACACCTGTATCTATATCATTTTGACATTGATGTATGATAGATATTTTTGTATATTTTAGTATTGGAATGAATAGCATACAGTAAGTTATAGTAATAAGTTATTCAGTAATAATTTTTGAATGTATATTCTGTGCCAGCACTGGGGTTTATCTGTGAAGAATAATCTCTACCTTAAAGGAGTCTTCAGTTTAGTAGTATAAATGATCAAACTGTGATAAAAGGTTCTTTGAGGACATATGGTTGATACTGAGAAGTATTACAATCTAGAGCCAGGTTCAGATTCAGTGTTGGGAGTCAGCTCTCCTGTCTCCCATTTGCCTGCTTTGTGGAATGTTGAGGAGTGATTGCTCAAAATATTGTCCACTAGTCTTAAATTGTTCTCAGTCTTTTGACAGATGAAGAAAATGTAAATTTGTAAATTTAAATTTACATTGTAAATGTAGATTTACAATCTAAAGCTGATTGTAAATATAACATTGATTGCTCTCCACAGATAGTTTGAGAAGTGTTTTCTGTAGCATATTTAAGGGAACATTTCTGTATATGAAAAAGTAGATTCCATGCATTTATTTATTGTACTATATAATGATTTTACATTAAAACAACAATAAGCACATTACATTAGTGGGTTATACTTTGTAAATTTATCACATCTGTGGGAGTATTTGTGTTTAAAACTGGATCCTATATAATTATTGTAATGTTATACATTAAAACAACATGTAAACACATTATGTTAGTATGTTATAATTCGTGAACATAAATGTGATTTGGGTTTTTGAATTCCTATTAATGTTATTTAGAAGTCTGAACGATGTTTTTAATTCTATGATTTTTGCAGTTTTGCTGAGATATATGCTGACACAATAGCACTGTATAAGTTTAATGTGTACAGCATAATGACTTGTCTTACATGTGTTGTCAAATGATTATCAGAAGTTTAGTTGACATCCATTGTCTAATAGATTTAAGAAAGAGTTTTTTTCCTTGTGATGAGATGGAAATCTAATGTCTTAGCTTTCAAATAAACTTTACAGTAGTGCTAACTCTAGTCATCATCATTGTTGTCCTTCCCATCCCTAGTAGTTACTTATCTAATGACTGGAAGTTCGTATATTTTGATCACTTTCATCCAATTCGCCCTCCCTGTTTTGCTTTTTAAAAAACTTTTCTAACTTACTGCTTTGAAACAAAATTTTCGTATTATATTTAGGAATGGATACAGCAGAACAATATATTATCCATAGTCTTGCGAGATAGTCTTCATCAACCTCAGTATGTAGAGAAGCTAGAGAAAATTCTTCGTTTTGTGATTAAAGAAAAAGCTCTTACATTACAAGATCTTGATAATATCTGGGCAGCACAGGTAAGGAATTTAAAATGCCATTTTAATTTTATAAGCAAGATACTAAAAATTAAGTATCTTGTGGTAGTCATTGTGTAACGGTATGTGAGTTTCTTGATCTAAACAGAAATCCTGCCAAGAATACTTTTAAAATAAAAACAAGTTTCCCCCATCATGACACCCTTTGCTGAAGGGTGTAAATTACAAGTTTATATATATATATATATATATAAAATATATGGATTTATAACAATTATATCTTTTTTCTCTGAGATTTGTAACAATTATAAATTGCATTTTTTTCTATGAAATATGTAAAGAAACACATGTTACAAAAGTGGTATTACTATATTACAAAAACTTATGATTAAGGCCTTCCCTGGTGGTTCAGTGGTAAAGAATCTACCTTACAATGCAGGGGATGCAGGTATGATCCCTGGTTAGGGAACAAAGATCCCACATGCTGCGGGGCAGCTAAGCCTGCATGCTCAACTACTGAGCTCCCACACCTCAACTGGAGAGCCCGCGTGCTGCAAACTACAGAGCCCACGTGCTTGAGAACCCACATGCCACGACTGCAGAGCCCACATGCCCTGGAGCCTGCGTGCCACAACTAGACAAGATAAAACCTTCATGCCACAACTAGAGAGAAGCCCGCGCACTGCAATGAAAGATCCTGCATGTCTCAACGAAGATCCTGTGTGCCTCAACTAAGACCCGACACAGCCAAAAATAAAATAATTTTTTTTTTAAAAACCTTACAATTATTACAGAACATTTAAACTTTTCATGAGGATAAGTAACATTTTGGTTTCAGAACTATTAATGTATAATTTAATTACCTTAAATGGCAGATGTTCTTCATGGGTCAGTTGGGAAGTAACATAAGTTCTGACTTACAAAGCTTTTTTTTTTTAAAGAGAAACCAACAAAATGCTCATTTGCTGTCATTGAGCACTTAAGCTTTCAGTGTGGAAACAATCCACCATTTTGCCTTATTTTCTCTAAATTTTATTTTTAAAATTCTGTAATAAACTTTCATATGAATTTCTGAAGAGCATTACCACTTATATTAAGAATTAAATATCAAATGAGTACAAACAGCAGCTCTAAACCATTTAAAGTATTAGGAATTTTGTTTATAACCACATTAAGCAGGTAGGAATATTGTACTAATTAATAGAGGTTGATACAGTACAGCTTATTTCCTGTTTTTATTCAAATTTAAGTATAATATGACTTTTTGTTTTTATTTTTGTCCTAAATAAATATTATTTATTATTATTTTTTTCAACAGGCAGGGAAACATGAAGCCATTGTGAAGAATGTACATGACCTTCTGGCAAAGTTGGCCTGGGATTTTTCTCCTGAACAGCTTGATCATCTTTTCGATTGCTTTAAGGTAGTAGCTCAAATAGTAAAGCAGTACCATTTCACTTTCAGTAGATTCAGTTAATTAGATATCTTTTGTGTTGGCCAAAATACTTACTAACACGTTTCATTAAAGAATCTCTTAGAAATAAGAATTGGTTGTTATATATTCCAGTCAGAATGTAACAGTTTTTATTATATTAATAATTTTCTTCACAAATACAGAATCAACTATTTTTCTTTCAGTTAGTTTCCTCTGCCAATTTTTGATTTTGCTGTAGGTTAAGATAAATTGTAGAAATGCGGGGAAATGTTATCTGTTATAGTGGAAAGTGAGACATGATAACAGATGTGGAGACAAGACACTAAAACACAGTGGTTCCTTGGGCTAATGCACACAGGCAAATAGAAACGAGATTTAGCAGGAAGTTCAAGACTCTAATGTCATATCTGCCTTGGTATATTTGGGCACTTGAAAAGTTTCTCTGTAGTTGTTAAGGTTGATTGGAGAATTTGTGAATCAAGAGCTTAAAATCATATGTCATTGTTCATGAGTGATTATTCCAGTAACCACAGGGCTTAGAATCACAAGATTTCTTATTTATAATAACTATTGTATTGCTGATAGCAAGTTAAGTTGGTACAGCCACTTGAGAAAACAGTTTGGCATTATCTCTTAAAATGAAGGTTTTTCATAAACAAGACCAAAAGGCAACCCTTAGAATGGGAGAAAATATTTGCAAATGAAGCAACTGACAAAGGATTCATCTCCAAAATTTACAAGCAGCTCATGCAGCTCAATAACAAAAAAAAACCCAATCCAAAAATGGGCAGAAGACCTAAACAGACATTTCTCCAAAGAAGATATACAGATTGCCAACAAACACATGAAAGAATGCTCAGCATCTAATTAATCATTAGAGAAATGCAGATCAAAACTACAATGAGATATCATCTCACACCAGTCAGAATGGCCATCAAAAAAATCTAGAAACAGTGGCGCAGTGGTTGAGAGTCCGCCTGCCGATGCAGGGGACACAGGTTTGTGCCCTGTTCTGGGAAGATCCCACATGCCGTGGAGCGGCTTGCCCCATGAGCCATGGCCGCTGAGCCTGCGCGTCCAGAGCCTGTGCTCCGCAACAGGAGAGGCCACAACAGTGAGAGGCCCGCGTACCGCAAAAAAAAAAAATCTAGAAACAATAAATGCTGGAGAGGGTGTGGAGAAAAGGGAACACTCTTGCACTGTTGGTGGCAATGTAAATTGATACAGCCACTATGGAGAACAGTATGGAGGTTCCTTAAGAAACTACACGTAGAGCTACCATACAACCCAGCAGTCCCACTACTGGGCATGGACCCTGAGAAAACCATAATTTGAAAAGAGTCATGTACCAAAATGTTCATTGCAGCTCTGTTTACAATAGCCAGGACATGGAAGCAGCCTAAGTATCCATCAACAGATGAATGGATAAAGAAGATGTGGCACATATATACAACGGAATATTACTCAGCCATAAAAAGAAATGAAATTGAGTTATTTGTAGTGAGGTGGCTGGACGTAAAGTCTGTCATACAGAGTGAAGTAAGTTCAGAAAGAGGAAAAACGGATACTGTATGCTAACACATATATATGGAATCTAAGGAAAAAAAAAAGTCATGAAGAACCTAGGGGTGAGACGGGAATAAAGACACAGACCTACTAGAGAACGGACTTGAGGATGGGGAGGGGGAAGGGTAAGCTGTGACAAAGTGAGGGAGTGGCACGGACATATATACACTATCAAACGTAAAATAGACAGCTAGTGGGAAGCAGCTGCATAGCACAGGGAGATCAGCTCGGTGCTTTGTGACCACCTAGAGGGGTGGGAGGGAGGGAGATGCAAGAGGGAAGAGATATGGGAAAATATGTATAACTGATTCACTTTGTTATAAAGCATAAACTAACACACCATTGTAAAGCAATCATAGTCCAGTAAAGATGTTAAAAAAAAAAGTGAAGGTTTTTGTGTCCTATGACACAACTATTGTATTTCTGAATGAATACTTCGAGAAACTCATCATGTGTGTGACAGGATACATGTTCAGCAGTGTCTTTAGCAGAATTATTTGTATTAGCCCCAACTGGAAGAACTCAAATGTCTATGAATAGTAAAAGGATAAGTAAAGTGTGATCTAATCCAGCAGTCTCCATTTTGGCACCAGGGACTGGTTTTGTGGAAGACAGTTTTTCCACAGGGGAGGGGGAATGGTTCAGTTGGTAATGTGAGCTATGGGGAGCGGTAGATGAAGCTTCAATCACTTGCCTGTCGCTCACCTCCTGTTGTGCAGCCTGGCTTGGGACCCCTGGTCTAATCTAATAGTGGAATGCTACATGACAGTGAAATTAATGCATTAGAACAACTGATCAAATGGGTGAATCTGCTAATATGGTGAATTTTTAAAATTTACTTAAACTTTTTTAAAAATTTTAATTTATGGCTGTGTTGGGTCTTTGTTGCTGCAGTGTGGGCTTTCTCTAGTTGCGGTGAGCAAGGGCTACTCTTTGTTGTGATACACAGGCTTCTCATTGCAGTGGCTTCTCTTGTTGCGGAGCACGGGCTTTAGGCGCCTGGGCTTCAGTAGTTGTGGCACATGAGCTCTAGAGCGCAGGCTCAGTAGTTGTGGTGCACGGGCTAGTTCCTCTGCGGCATTTGAGATCTTCCTGGACCAGGGCTCAAACCCATGTCCCATGCGTTGGCAGGCGGATTCTTAACCACTGCGCCAACAGGGAAGTCCATGATGAATTCTTTTGTACGTACTATTTTAAATCCATTAAAGTATATCACAATTGGACAAGAAAATCAATATTGAGACGTTGTGGATACTCTAAAACTTAATTTAACAGAAAACTTCTGAAATGGTGATATATCAACAATACTAGCCATAATGGCAGAAGAATGGAATGGTGTCAGTTTCTCTTTTTAATTCAAAGATTCTCAAATGGTCTAACTATAATTGTAATAAAAATTCCATTATCTGTGCATTGTCCCTTTGGCTCATCAGATGTCTGTTATTCAATAAGAAGCACTATTTTGTGAGGGGCTGGTAAAGTGATGTTTTGTATAGTGTATTTCGTTGTGTCTTGAAAGATCTTACTAAAGGTGCCTTAAAGGAAGAATGGAGTATAGGTCGGCTAACGGTTCTTTATAGTTTGTAACTAAATGATCCTGACTTATCCTCAATTACCTTTGGTTATGTTATTGCTCAAACACTAGTCTCTACTTATTTGAGTTCTTAGTAGTCTTTGTCTTCTAGTGTTTGTACTAATTTAGTCCTTTGACAGTGGAGTTGTCACTTTTTTCACAGTCTCATGAGTTTGAAATTCTTTCTCATTGTGGTGGTCTTCATGTTCTTAGTCATTAATGAGATTGAAAATGTTTTTACATTTTTTTTTAACTGATTTTATCTCCTTTTTGGTGAATTGTATACTCATATTTCTCCTGTTTACTTTTCCTGTTTGTTTCCTTATTTCATTGATTCCTAAGGTTTTTTTGTATCTCTGTTGCTCACTCCTTGTCCATATTTTTAAAGTATTTCTCATAGTTTTATTAGCGTTTTTCTGAATCAGTATCCAAACATATTATGAACTGTACGATTGGCTCGTATGTCTGTTTTTCTTATTTTAGCCATCCTAGTGGAGTTGAAGTAGTATCTCATTGTGGTTTTGATTTTGTATTTGCTTAATGGCTAATGATGTTAAGTATCTTCTTACATGTTTATTGGCCATTTGTGTTTTGTGTATCATCTTTGAAGAAATTCCCACTGATACGTACTCATTTGCCTCTTTTTTTTTTTTTTTTTTGCCGTACGCGGGCCTCTCACCGCTGTGGCCTCTCCTGTTGCGGAGCACAGGCTCCGGACGCGCAGGCTCAGCGGCCATGGCCCACGGGCCCAGCTGCTCCGCGGCATGTGGGATCCTCCCGGACGGGGGCACGAACCCGCGTCCCCTGCATTGGCAGGCGGACTCCCAACCACTGCGCCACCAGGGAAGCCCTGCCTCTATTTTTGATTTATAAGAATTCCCTATACAATGTGTACACAAGTCTGTTAGTATTATTTGCAAATATTTTCTCCTCTCTGATGGTTTGTCACTCTCTTGGTGTCCTTTTTGTAACACAAAAGTTAATTTTTTAAAAAAATTCAGGTGAATTTCATATTACATAGAATTAAATGTTTTAAGTAACTATTTAAAAGTGTATGATTCAGTGAAATCATAGTACATTCATAGGGTTGTGCAACCACTGCCTTTGCAAGAATCCAAAACATTTTCCCCACTCCCCTTATTTCTCTTTCCACCCTTCCTCCCTGACCCTGAAAACCAGCAATCTGCTTTCCTTCTCTACAGATTTACCTATTCTGGATAAAAGTTTTAAATTTTGATGAAGTCCAGTTTATCTCCTTTTGGGACGGGAGGGGGACAAAATTTGGGGGGTTCTTGTACTTTTGGTTTCATATTTAAGAAATTATTTCCTAATCTGTGGTCTCAAGGATTTTTTAAAAAATATTTTTAGCTTTTATATTTAGGCCTATAATCAGTTTTGAATAATTTTTTTGTATATGGTGTGAGGCAGAGTTCCTAGTTCATTTTTTTGCATGTGAATATTCAGTTGTTACATCAATGTTTGTTTAAAAAAATTTTTTTAATGGAAATGTCCTGGCGTTTTTGTTTAAAATCAGTTGATCATAGGTGAAAGGGTTTATTTCTTGGCTTTGTGTTCTCTTCCTTTAATGTATGTTGTATTTTATTCCCGTACTGCATTGCTTTGATTGCTGTAGCTTTGTAGAAAAAATTTTAAGGTTGTTTTGGCTATTCTAGGTGTTTTGAAATGCTGAATGAATTTAGAATTAGCTTGTCAATGTCCGCAAAGAAGGAGGTTGTTGGGTAGCTGTAGCTTAGTTTGTATTATATTGCCATCGTAACAATATTAGCCTTCCAGTGCATGAATATGAAATATGTTTCCATTTATTTAAAGATGGTTTTTCAGTATTTAAGTCTTCTTTAGTTTCTTTCAGCCGTTTATTAAAAGTGTCTTGAAATTTTTAACCAGAATGTGATTTATTTTTTGATGTTACTGTAAATGAGAATTTTTCTTTATTTTGGGATTGTTCCTACCTAAAAACATACCTACTGTATAGAAAAATAATTGATATTTTGGGTTTTTTGGTTTTGTTTTTATAAATTTATTTATTTATTTATTTATGGCTGCGTTGGATCTTTGTTGCTGAGCGTTGGTTTTCTCTAGTTACAGCGAACCGGGGCTGCTCTTCGTTGCGGTACATGGACTTCTCATTGTGGTGGCTTCTCTTGTTGCGGAGCGTGGGCTCTAGGTGCACGGGCTTCAGTAGTTGTGGCACACGGACTTAATTGCTCCCCGCATGTGGATCTTCCTGGACCAGGGTTCGAACCCGTGTCCCTGCATTGTCAGGCAGATTCTTAACCATTGCACCACCAGCGAAGCCCCAACAATTGATATTTAAAATTTTTACTTTGCATGCTGTGACCCTGTTAAATTTATTACTTGAATGTTTTTAATGAATTCCATATCATTTCCCAAAAATGATAGTTTTACTTCTTCCTTTCCAATCTGAATACCTTTTCCCTCCCCTCTTCCATAACTGTCCTACTCAAGGTAAAGCAGGGTGTTTAAATAGTTGGTGAAAGTAGGCGTTTAGGTAGAAAACTTTTAGTCTTTCACCATTAAAGATGTCGTTAGCTATGGGGTTTTTGTAGATGCAGTTTGTCAGAATGAGAAATTTCTGTCCTATTTCTAGTTTATTGAGTATTTTAATCATGAAAGGGTTTTGGATTTTGTCAGTTGCCTTTTCTGTGTAAAGTGAGTTGTTGACTTTTTGTCATTTTTTTGTCCTGTATTAACACTGATTGGTATTTTGTATGTTCAAATAATCTTGCACTTCTGGAATAAATTCCACTTGCCATGATGTGTAATGCTTACCTATGTTGCTAGATTTAATTTGTGAGTATTCTATTGAGGATATTTTTACACTTCTTACTGCTGAACTTTTTTTAAGTTAGCTGTAATTTACATTGTCACCCACAATTAGGAGTAATCCATTTTCTCTATCTCATTGCCAGATTTGGATATATTCACTATTTTATTTTTTTCTGATAGGTGTGCAGCAAAATCTTATGGTTTTAATTTATATTTCCTTAATGGCGAATACGTTGCATCTTTGATACACTGACATATGTATCTTTGTTGAAGTATTTGTTCATACCTTTTGCCTATTTTATATTTGGGTTGTTTGTTTTCTTTAGTTTACAGAGTTCTTTATGTATTCAGCATTCTAGTTAATTTTTAGATATGTGCAAGTATTTTCTCCCAGTCTTAAGTTGTGTTTTCATCCTCTTAGTAGGCTATTTTGCTAGCAAAGTTATTTGTTTTGACGAGGTCCTATCTTAATGGGTCATGCTTATGGTGTCGAGACCAAGGACTTGTTGCCTTGGTCCCAAGAATTTTTTGGGAAAAAAATCCCAGAGAATTTTTACTGTATTGTGTTTTCTGAAATTTTTATAATTTTACAGTAAAATCTGATTTATTTTACTCTAAGTTTCATTTAGATATGAGACAGATTGTGGGGATTTTGGTGGTTGTGTTTTTGTGTGTGTGTGTTTGTTTTGGTTTTGGTCTCTTGTGTATTTTCAATTGTTCAAGTACCATTTGGTGAAAAGCCATCTTCTTGCCTACATTAGGTTAAACCTACATAAGGTTTTGCACCTTTGTCAAGTATCAGTCAGGTATATTTGTATCAATCTATTTCTAGGTTCTCTGTTCTGTTGCATTTGTCTATCCCTTTTCAGTACTATGGTTTTGATTACTGTTTGCATATAAGTTTTGAGGTCAGGCACATAGATTCCTCTCACTGTATTTGTCCTTTTTTCAAAATTGTTTATTCTAATTCCTTTGCATGTAATTTTTAGCATAATCTGGTCTAATACAGTGAAAAAATATTGCTGGGATTTTGACAGAAATGCATGAAACCTTTCCATCAATTTGGGGATAATTAACATTTTTGCTATCTTGAATCTCCCATTCCATGAACATCATATACCTCTTTGTTGATTTAGATCTTTGAGTTCTTATGCGTTGTGTAGTTTTTAGCTTATAAACCCTATAACAGTTTATTTTACACTTAGGTATTTAAATATATTTTCTGAAGTGACTGTAAATGTTACTGTATTTTCAGGGCTGATATCTGTAAGTTTATCACTACTGTGTAGAGACTATTGAATTTTGTTATGTGTATTGATACCCTGTGATCTTAAATATAGGCATCTTTAAATTCCCCCCCCCCCCCCCCGAGTTCCTTGAGATTTTTTTACATACAAAATCATATCATTTTCAAATAGGAAGAGTTTTTCTTCTTTCTTCCCAATCTTCCCATCCAGATCCAATCTGGATGTCTTTTCTTTTTCTTCCCCTACATTAGCTAGAATTTCTTATACAATGTTGTTTTATTAAGATATTAGGGAGACAAAAACATTCATGTTTCACTATTAAGAGTAATGTTTAAGTATGTTATTCACAGATGACCTTCCTCAGAGTTGAGAATTGTCTACTCCATTTCTATTTTCTGAGAATTTTTGTCATAAATAGATGTTGAGTTTTGTCAGATTTTTTCCTACATTGATTGATGTGATTGTATCATTTTTCTTTTTTACTGTTAATGTAGTACAATAATTGTTCTTCACTTATTGAATCAGCCATCCATCCCTGCAGTAAACCACAGATGGTCATGTCCTATTCCTCTTTGTATCTTGCTGAATTTCAGTTTCTAATATTTGTTGAGGAATTTAAAATCTATATTCATGAGGGATTGTTTGTGTCTGTGTATATCAAGGTATTAATTCTTTTATAGTGTAAATTGGAAAGTGTTTTCTCCTATTTTCTGGAAGAAATTATGAACAGTTGGTGGTACCTTAAGTGTTAGGTAGAATTTTTCAATAAAACCATCTTGGTTTGGTGATTTTGTTTCTGGAAGTTTGTAAATTATGAATTTAATTTTCTTAATAGTTCTATTCAAATTATCTATTTTATGTTTTATGAGTTGTAGTAATGTGTTTTTTCAGTGGTGTAGTTCATTTCATATAAATTGTCAGATTTATTTGTTGAATTGTTTCTGTTATTCCCTACTATCCTTTGATGTCTGCAATGTCTGTAGTGATATCTTTGTTTATTCTTGATGTTGGTAATTTGTGTATGCTCAACTTCTTCCCTTTTTCACAATACTAGAAGTTTGTTAGATTATTGATTCTTTCAAACATCCAACATTGCCTTTCTCTGTTGTTTTTCTGTTTGCTCTTTGTTGGTGTGTGTTCTGTTCTTTGGTATTTCATTCCTACTGCTTTTGCTTCAGGCTTTCTCTTGCTTTTTCCAGCTTTTTAAAACAGTTTAGATTATTTATTTAAGCATTTTCTCCTTTCTAATCTATGCTTTAGTGCTACTTATTTTCCTCCTTCTATTGCTTTCATAACTGCATATATTAGGTAAATTTTGTGTATTGGATTTTCATTTACATTCAGTTGATTATGTTTTTTATCTCTATTAAGGTGTCTCTTGAACAACATAGAAACATGTTTTGTTTCCAAGAACTAGGAGATTTTTCTGTCTTCTTGCTGTTACTGACTTATGGTTTTATTCCACTGTGATAGGAAACAGTCTGATTTCCATTCTATTAAATTTGTTGATTTTTTTTTTCATATATGGGAAATGGTTTGTCTTGGTATATTTTCTGTGGGTACTTTGAAAAGAAGGCCTGTTCTGCTGCATATGGGGGAAGTGTTATCTGTAAATGTCAGTTAAGTCCTGGTGGTTGACGTTCCTGTTGAGTTCTGTATTTTGCTGATATTCTGTTTAGTACTGTCAGTCGCTTAGAGAGGGTTGTTGATGTCTCTATTATGGACTTGCCTATTTCTTTGTGGAGTTCTCCTTTGTAATATATGTATTTTTGATGCATGCAAGTTTAGTATTGCTATGTCTTGATGGGCTTACTCTTTTTCAATATATAATGTCCCATTTTCTCTCTGATAATGTATTGTACTTTGAAATCTATTTTATTTAATCCGGCCACTCCTGCCTTCCTTAAATGCTTGTGTATTTCTACATCCATTTACTTTCAACCTGCTTTCATCTTTATACTTACAGTATAAAGAATCTCTGTTAATCTTTGCTTTGTATCTGGTATATTTAGACCTTTTATATTTAATGTGATTATTGATACATTAGAGTATAAGCTTGCTATTTTATTTTTGGGTTCTGTTTGTTCTCTCCTGTTTTTCTTTCTCTTTTTCTCTTTATTTTCCAGCTGTCCTGGGAGTTATTTGTACACTTTTTAGGTTTCTTTTTTTTTTTTTTTCTTTTTCTTTTCTCTTGCGTATTACAGTGTCTCTGTATGGCTGCTTTAACATCTGTTCTAAGATTTGTCATCTCAGTGTTGATGTCTTATTTTTTTTTCTTCCAATTTAATAGCTTCCTGATTCTTGCTATGTTTGAGTAACTTTCAGCTGAAACCTAGGAGTTTTTATATTATAAGACCATGCGACTAACCTGTTTTTTAATCAAGATCTTTATTATTTATTATTATTTATGGCTGCATTGAGTCTTCATAGCTACACACAGGCTTTCTCTAGTTGAGGCGGGTCGGGGCTACTCTTTGTTGTGGTGCACGGGCTTCTCATTGTGGTGGCTTCTCTTGTTGAGCACAGGCTGTAGGTGCGCAGGCTGCAGTTGTGGCCTGCGGGCTCAGTAGTTGCAGCATGTGGGCTTAGCTACTCCTTGGCATGTGGGATTTTCCCAGACCAGGGCTCAAACCCATGCCCCTTGCACTGGCAGGCAGATTCTTAACCACTGTGCCAACAGGGAAGTCCTATTTAAACCTTTTTTTTTTTTTTTTTTACGGTACGTGGGCCTCTCACTGTTGTGGCCTCTCCCGTTGCGGAGCATAGGCACCAGACGCACAGGCTCAGCGGCCGTGGCTCACGGGCCTAGCTGCTCTGCGGCATGTGGGATCTTCCTGGACCACGGCACAAACCCGTGTCCCCTGCATCGGCAGGTGGACTCTCAACCACTGCACCACCAGGGAAGCCCTATTTAACCCTTTTTTAAAGCTGGTTTTGTCTGGTGCCCGTCAGGCAAGGGAGGGGAGGAATGCCCCATTTTTTTAAAGTTTTTTTATTTTTTTGTGGTACGCGGGCCTCTCACTGTTGTGGCCTCTCCCGTTGCGGAGCACAGGCTCCGGACACTCAGGCTCAGCGGCCATGGCTCACGGGCCCAGCCGCTCCGGGGCACGTGGGATCTTCCCGGACCGGGGCACGAATCCGCGTCCCCTGCATCGGCAGGCGGACTCTCAACCACTGCGCCACCAGGGAAGCCCGCCCCTTTATTTTTATAACCAGACAGAGATTTAACTCTAGGTTCCCCTCTTGGTGTTCCTTATCTCCCAGGGTGGGACATTCCTTTCCACTGGTAGGTATAAAGGAAATTCTGACACACTGTGTGATCCATTCTGACACCATGGTTGGGGGTGACCTTATTAACTGCTGGGCAGTAGTAAAAGTCCTGACTCTACTAGGCCTTCTCTGGCACCATACAAGCAGGCACTCTTTGTTACTGTTGGACAGTAGAAATCCTAGCTCCCTACTTGGTCTTCTATTATTTCACCCAACCAGGTGTTGAGATGCTTTGCTAAACAGCCTTATGTGATATGTAAGTGCATTGGCCATAATTTTTTCTATGTTGTTTATTTAGAATAAGGCAGTTATTTTCTGAATGTTTTCTGTCATGCTATGTTGCCCCTTTTTTGACCCTTTGACTGTAGAGGTGGCTTCGGGGAATGACTTCCTTGTCTGCACTGATTTCCAAATTGCTGGCTTCTTAGCTTCTAGTCTGGGATATATGAAGAAAAATCTGGGGAAGTCAGCTGCCTTGTTGTTCCTCAGATTTTGACATTCTTAGCAGTTCTGCTTTCTTCTCTTCAATTTTCAGAGTTTGTTTCATGTATAATGTTTTTAGTTGTACTTAGTGGAAGAAATAGTAGTAGTAAATCTATTTTATCTTCTATCTTCTCAAATGCAGGAACTATTTCTGTTTATTTTATTTTATTTATTTTTGGCTGCATTGGGTCTTCGTCACTGTATGCAGTCTGTCTCTAGTTGTGGTGAGCTGGGACTACTCTTCATTGCGGTGTGCAGGCTTCTCATTGCCATGGCTTCTCTTGTTGCGGAGCACGGGCTCTAGGCGCGCGGGCTTCAGTAGTTGTGGCTCACGGGCTCTAGAGCACAGGCTCAGTAGTTGTAGCACACGGGCTTAGTTACTCTGTGGCATGTGGGATCTTCCTGGACCAGGGCTCAAACCCATGTCTCCTGCATTGGCAGGTGGATTCTTAACCACTGTACCACCAGGGAAGTCCAGAAGACATGTTTTGTCAGAAGTGGGATTCGAACCCATGCTTCCAGGGGAGACTGCAACTTGAACGTAGTGCCTTAACACTGCTCGGCCATCCTGACCTGTGTTCTCTGCATTCTTTTTTTTTTTTTAAAAATAAATTTAGTTTATTTTGTTTTTGGCTGCATTGGGTCTTCATTGCTGCTCGCACGCTTTCTCTAGTTGCGATGAGTGGGGGCTACTCTTCATTGCGGTGCGCTGGCTTCTCATTGCAGTGGCTTCTCTTGTTGTGGAGCACAGACCCTAGGCCGTGGGCTTCGTTAGTTGTGGTGTGCAGGCTTATTTGCTCTGCAGCATGTGGGATCTTCCCAGGCCAGGGCTTGAACCTGTGTCCCCTGCACTGACAGGCGGATTCTTAACCACTGCGCCACTGTGGCAGCCCTGTTCTCTGCATTCTTATGGATACTTGCTATTTTCGTAGTAACCAGGCTGATGGGTGTGAGGTGTTTTCTCATTGTAATTTTGATATGCATTTCCCTAATCAGTGATGTTGTGCATCTTTTCATATGCTTATGGGCCATTTGAGTCTTCTTTGGAGAAATATCTGTTCAAGTCCTTTGCCCATTTTTGAATCAGGGTGTTTGTTGTTGAGTTTTAGAACTTCTTAATATATTTTTTATTGGGTATTTTCTCCATCTTTTTATTATGTAATATTAAAGTCAGCAGTGATGGAGTTAAAGTTGTAGATAGAGGTTTTTTTCTCCTGGTATTTAGATTAATCTTCCTTTTGAATACTATTAGTTTCCTCAAATGAGAAATGAATTATGCTGTTGGTATGCATGTGTGGGTGTGATGAATAGAGTTAGTTTATCCAAAGCCCTGTAATTAAAGTAGTGATGACCTAATACAGGTATAAATTGTGATATTTACGTAATTTAAAATTTTTTCCTAGGCAAATTGGACAAATGCAAGTAAAAAGCAACGTGAAAAGCTACTTGAGCTGATACGACGTCTTGCAGAAGATGATAAAGACGGTGTTATGGCACACAAAGTATTGAACCTTCTTTGGAATCTGGCTCATAGTGATGATGTGCCTGTAGACATCATGGACCTAGCTCTCAGTGCCCACATAAAAATACTAGATTATAGTTGTTCCCAGGTATGGGAGTGCTGCTTTGCTCATTTTCTCTTTTTTCCCCACTATTAGGATGACTTTGTTAGAGGATAATCCCATTATTTAATCATTCCAGGTAATTTCTGAGGGATCGTCTTACTTTTGTCATATAAGCCTGGCTTCCTCCTCTTACATGTTTTTCAACAAGTTTTTGTGTCATACACTAAGCATCTTTACCACCCTGTGAGAGGGTTTGTACAGATAAAACAACTCATAATAATAATACTGTAGTTAAATATATGATGGTAAAATGGAATCGTCATTCATTAAAACCAATTATTACTTTGGAGGTAAGGGTAATTAAGTATTTTTGCTCAAAACATAATTAACAGAATTTTCTAAATAGAGGTTTAGCAATTCACAACATCTTCTCTGTGTTTAACTTGTGTCATTTATGTTTACTGATTTTAAGTATGCATTTTTATACTAATTTTACTTAGGTTTTTGGACCTGTTTCTGGATTTTTATCAGCAGTGATTTGCTATCCTTTTGATAGGTTGGCTATATAAAGGTGTTATATTCCCTTAAAAAAAAAAATGAGCAGGGTATTTTTAGCTACCTCAGGGCAGGTGTTCTGCTTTCAGCTGGATTTGAATTTAATCAAGTTGAGCAAAGGTGATGCTGCCAGGTTGTGAAAATTATATAATTGTGAAGGTTTAGAAATATTTTCTGACCTCATAGATTTTAAAAGTGTTGTCTTTTTTTTTAAAGTGCTTTCTTTTGTATAGCTAAGTGAATATATTGAGAGAACATTCTTTACCTGGGTTACTTTCTTTTTCTTTTTTTTTTTTTTTTTTTTTTTGGGCTGCATTGGGTCTTCATTGCTATGCTCAGACTTTCTCTAGTTGTAGCGAGCAAGAAATACTCTTTGTTGTGGTGTGCAGGCTTTTCATTGCAGTGGCCTCTCATTGCTGACCACGGGCTCTAGGCATGCAGGCTTCAGTAGTTGCAGCCTGCAGGCTCTAGGGTACGAGGGCTTCAGTATTTGTGGCACTCGAGCTCAGTAGTTGTGGCTCACGGGCTATAGAGTGCAGGCTCAGTAGTTGTGGAACACAGGCTTAGTTGCTCCATGGCATGTGGGATCTTCCCAGACCAGGGGTCGAACCCTTGTCCCTACATGGGCAGACGGATTCTTAACCACTGCGCCACCAGGGAAGTCCCAAGTGCATCTTGTTTTGATGAAATATTTCCTTAGCACTAAAGTATTGCATCTTCCTTTAATGTGTTATTTAGAAATTGCCTGCCATAGGGTCTTAAATATTGCTATGTTAATAGGTATTGGATTTCATGGAATTCTGTAAAAGTGTTTTGCCTTTTTCAACTTCAGCCTTCATTTATTGTATTAAGGAAAACTATAATAAATTTTGCACTTTTTGCCCTCCAACCTAAAGTGCTTTTGGAGTCATGACATAATTAGTATTCACATGTAAAAAATTTTAAATCCTTAAATATGCACACAGAATTCAGTTCAGTAATTTCACTAGAAATTTTTTCCTAGGAAATACATGAAAACTGTGATATTTAGAGTTAAGACTTTTTAAAAATTATTTATTTATTTATTTATTTATTTTTGGCTATCTTGGGTCTTCATTTCTGCGCGTGGGTTTTCTCTAGTTGCGGTGAGCGGGGGTCATTCTTCATTGCGGTGCGCGGGCCTCTCACCGTCGCGGCCTCTCTTGTTGTGGAGCACAGGCTGAGTAGTTGTGGCTCACAGGCCCAGTTGCTCCGCGGCACGTGGGATCCTCCCAGGCCAGGGCTCGAACCCGTGTCCCCTGCATGGGCAGGCAGATTCTCAACCACTGTGCCACCAGGGAAGCCCAAGACATTCATTATTTATACAGTAAACAATAGAAACCATTTAAACTGAGAATACAATCCATAGCATATTGTACAGCTAATTAAAATGGCTATTGGTGTATATAGTTCATAGTATTCAATAAAAACCCTTGAAGTATAGAGCCTCTTTCATTTCTAAAAAGAGATACGCATGTGCTTGCAAAAAGTATCTCCATGTGAGCTGTTAAACAACATTCCTTTTCTTCCCTAAATATGCCTATAGATAGAATCATTTCCATTAAAAATTAGTTAGGTATTCAAACTTATGATTATTAGTGATCTTAGATAAAAAAGACTAAATCAAGTAAATTATGGTAGATTTTTAGAAATAAACTTATTCTTACAACATTTTTAAACATTTTAAATTTTCCTTTAGGTGAAAACGTGCCTGTTTTCTCTAACATTCTGTTTGTGTGTTGATTTGTTTTTATTCTTATTTTAATTTTTTAAAATTAAAAATAATTATACTGTTATTTTTTGATGAAGTGATGTTCCTTGATCTTTCAATAAAAATATGCTAATATCGCACCCACATATAGTAATACTTGGGATTGTACATTTTTCCTAACTTTTATAATATCAAGAACGTTATAAAATAGTTAAAAGCAATACCCATATTTAAGTGTGTTTTTTAAAAGTCAGATTTCCTGTGAATGTTCCTGAACATGGAATTTATACCATGTTGCAGATATATCTGAATCCATGGAACACTGACTTCGTAGTAGTACTTTACATTTTGGAATTTAGGTGATAACATCAAGTGAAGAACATACTTAAAGCATTTTATTTCATTAAACTATTATAACTACATCGTAATGTTTATGAGGCTTAGCTTAAAAGCTTTTCTACTTTGTATTCTCAAAGTAATTTGAAGGTAGAATGATACTGAACACCTGTCCTTATAACCATAATTTTGTGTGTGTGTATGTGTAAGGATCGAGACACACAAAAGATCCAGTGGATAGATCGCTTTATTGAAGAACTTCGCACAAATGACAAGTGGGTAATTCCTGCACTGAAACAAATAAGAGAAATTTGTAGTTTGTTTGGTGAAGCACCTCAAAATTTGAGGTAAGGCTCTTAATTCAGAAAATTTTCTGATTTTTATTTATATTATGTTGAAAACAGAATATCAGTAACAGCAAATTTTAAAGAGAGAAAGTAGAGGGGGAAAACAGGAAGCTTAATGAAATAAGAACTCTTTATTCTTCTTTATATTTAATGACACAGTTTAACATACCCAGTTTTATATAGCAGATAAGTATGAGTCAAGTTACTGCCTTCCACACTTAGTTCAGAATTGTCTCAATTCCAGCAGATCTGCCAGACAGTATCGTGTGGGTTGTGTTTATTTCGCTCCTTATTTCATCTTTCCTTTTCTACCAGTTCCCTCTGTGTTGGCTTGATATTCATTCTAAGTTCCACATGATAGTATTTCTTACAGTTCTTAAATATATTCTTAACTGGTCTACTCTGACACATTTCTCAACAATTTTTTTTTTAATTTTAAATTTCATACTAGGGAATAGGAATTTTCAAAGGGTGTTTTTTACCTTTTCTTGAATTTAAAAGTTAATTTTCAAAGGTAAGACTAAATGTGATTTAAATTATGGAAGATGACAAGTCTTTGTTTAAAGATACTTTTTTACTCTTTATTTTAGCTATATTTTTCTTAAATAGTTAATTTCATGTTTGTACTTGATGCTAAACTATTAGTGGTTATTAGAATAATTTATCCCTTTATATTCTTGCAGTATATTTTGAATTAATGACAGAAGAGAAGTAATAACATGTAGAAAGCTAAATGTAGTGCAAGAATATTCACAATGCAGTTAGGATTCCTGGTAGTGAACCCCAGTTTTGTCTGACTAGCTGTCATCTTAAAATGCTTCCCTAACCTTTAAGAAATATTTTTCTTGTATGTAAGACAATTATGATTGCCAAAATCCTTTATAGCACTAAACTGATAAGATTATGCATGTAAATAGAATTACTGTTTTAAAAGAATTATATAATGCTACTTTTAATGTTTTTCTCAAATTGGATTTTTATTTTTTCCCCCTAGTGCTAGAAAAATTATATGAAATTAGGAAATTCTATGGCGATAAATACTGCAGGAAATGTTGAAATAGTCTAATAATAATATTTGTTTGTGAAGGACATATTTTTATTGTCTGATCTATGATACATGCCTTTTGCCTTTTATCAAACATACCCTTTTTCTGGTTGCTTATACATGAAATACTATATATACTCTGTTGGCTGGTGATTTGATCACCAGTAGATTAATAATGATGTGACTATGATTGATTTCACTGAAAATGACAAAACAGTATGGGAACTAGGTGTCTTTCTGGTGGTATCCATGGGCAAAACTGGCTACAGATTCAGTGTTCTAGAATGAACCTTTAATCGCTAATATCCTTGATAATGTAGATTAGCATATAACTGCACAACAGCTGTGCTTTGATATTAGTATCATGTAAGATCAGTATCATGGGTGAAATTGGAGAATACTGATAGACAGTTTTCAAGTAAAGTAAGAGTACTGGAATAAATATGTTGTGAGGCATCAGTTAATCTCAGATTTCTTGATATTTTATTACTAAAAAAGGAGAATATTGACCAATTTTATTACAGATGTCAAGTATTTTAACCTTTTAAAAGTAGTAGCTAGAATTTAGTCTCTGTAAACTTAGTTACAGCAGTGTTCATTTGCCTAATTATACTGTTAAGTTCTTCTCGTTTTAGTCAAACTCAGCGAAGTCCCCATGTATTTTATCGTCATGATTTAATCAATCAACTTCAGCACAGTCATGCCTTAGTTACTTTGGTAGCAGAAAACCTTGCAACTTATATGAATAGCATGCGACTTTATACTAGAGGTATGTATTAAAAGCTAAAATTAACTATTGGGAATCAACCTGGCCTTGTCTTCCCTGTATTTTGTTTTGTCCTCATGTTAATTACTGTAGAAATGAAAATATATTTATTTTTTAAAGGACCAAAAAATGGCAGTGAATTGGTTTTTATAAGGTATATTCAGTTATGGGTCCTCTTGACCTCTCAAATCTTAAATGACCAAAACTCTAGGCCAACTTTTCAAGACTGTTTACTAAGTGCTTGTTTCTCTCCGTGCTCATCTTTGTTAAACTGATTTCTTTCCTTCTGTATTTGGGAACTTTATCTTGTACTTACAGTTGGTTGTTACCCTCTTGGGTATATACTCCTTTTAAACCTTTCCTTTCTTACTGACAGTACTTTTAACTGCTTTTCAAGAAAACTTAATTAATAATTCTCTTGTCAGTTTTCTCCACGTCTGTTGTTTGTATATATTACAGTTGTTTTTAATAACCTTACATTGATGTTTTCAGTTCTTCAGAGAACTTGGTTAAAATGTTACTGGATCACCATATGTACCATTGGTTCTCAGTGTATGAAACTTTAAACTTACTGGGATGAAGTTTCCTGTGGTTCAACAGAAAACTTTTTTTAGTAATTGCCATATGTGAGGCAGCCTTCTTGGTGCTTTAAAGACCAATTCCAGTATTAATTGTTCTTTAACAGTTTAATCTGAATGTCTGTGCTGGAGCACAAAATATTCTTTGTACATCCGTACCTCTATATTATACCAAATTCATAGGACAGACAAAACACCAGCTACCTTGTAGGCCCAATTTTTTATATTTGAGTATGAAAAAGAAAAGTTTCTGTTGTCCATTATTGAAGATATGATTAAGCTTAGTGATGAACTGAAAGTATTGCCCAGTTGACATGATACATGAGGATGTGTAGAATTCAATCATATACATACATTTATAATGTGGGTGTTTGTAATAACTCATTATTTGACCAGAACAGTAGACTCTGTTCATGTCATTTTACCTTTAATGGCTATGTTGTAGTTTGGTTGAGTAATAAGGTGTTTGTAGAGGTAGCTTAGTTTTTGCTGATACATACCCATATAAGTTACATAAATGTGTTGCAAGAATTAATCAACTCTTCAGATAACCCAAATGATTGTACTGACCTCCTGTTCATCTCATATTTTACCCATTCTAGTCGTAGTACTAGAAAAGCAGTCAAAGAACCAGGTGCTTAAATTGGTCCCACTCAGTCCTGCTTACTAGGTATACCAAGGTTTATTCTTAGCAGAATGGTAGGACAGGGAAGTCACTATAGGAATGAAACTGTAGTTTATTTTCTCTTGCAAGAGCAGCCCAAATCAGCAACATAAGTGAGAGATTTGTGTATAGTTCTCTTGAGGTTTTATGACCTGAGGCTTTCTTGGAGGTAGAGTCCTCCTACATGCCAATTAAGACCTTTTCCCAAAGTACAGTCGGCTACATATTTAATTTCAATAATTTTTATTCACTTTTGTGTGAATTCCTCTGTTAACTTAATGTCATTGCCATAAATTGAGTCCGAATTGGCCAGTGCAGTCAGGTGGAGCACATGTGCACTTCATCATCACTAGGATCCTCTGTTTCATTTAGTCAGATTATACTTGTGCTCTTGGTTTATCTCACTTTCATGATCTCAAGAACGGCAGCATTCTTCCGTATCATATTTATATTGCTTCTTTGCAAAGTTAGAGATAACAAATGCAAGCTCTATCAACTGCCTGGATTTAAAACCTGGCCTCATTCATAGCTATATAACTTGCAGGTTACTTAAGCCTTCAAAGAAGAGTTACCAAATCTGTAAAATGAGGATAATAATAGTTATAACTTCATAAGTTAATACTTGCTAGAATGGAGTTAATGCTTGTTAGAATGTTGCCTGACACATAGCAAGTACTTGAAATTTTGTTGTATTAATGAGTTCCTCTGAATTAATTGATTTCATATCATCTGCTTCTAACCTTTTCCTCCTTAATGTATTATTTTACGTTTCTCACCAGTGCTTTTTAGCAGTTGACCTTTAAATATAGGGACAAACTTAATTTTTCTAGTGAGACTTACATTGAATTCTATGATGTAGAAATAATAACACAAACTATGGTGATTGCTTATGTCTAAGAAGCATATTGCATGCTGTTCTGCATGTGCTGTTCATTGTGCTGTTCAACAGCACATTGATCTGTTCAAGCATGTGACAAGATATATATTGTGACGTTCTTGGAGTTCACTGATACTCCTTAGTTTCATTTCTTCCATGTTATGCATTTGCCATAACTATGTTGCATTTCTACTAGGCATCTTTGGTTTTGGAAAAATTATTTCTGTAGTGTCATGAGCAGCTGATTTCACCTCTGCTTTCATGTTATCTTAGACAAGAAAGTAACATAAAATTCTTCATAACTTTTACATGTGAAAGGTAAAAATGAGCTACTTTTTATTGAAGTTATGCACCAGTACTTCCTGAATCACAGTTAAAGATTTTTTTTTAATGTTTCTCAACAAAATACATAATACACTTCAGCTTAGTTCATTAGAGGATACCCTTTGTGTTGATTTGAAATTAATGAGAGTTTTATGTATCATTTTCTCCTATTTCTGAGCAAAGTTTTTAGGACTTACACAGTGCAATTCATTTAAATCTGTTTTTTTTAGGGACTGCCAGTTTGCATTACCTCTTCCCATTCTCTTTGCTTTCATTATGATGCTTGGTTATTATCAGGACCACTTGGCAGCAAAAAAAGATGTATTTACAAGAGTCATTTAACAACCGTGGTGTGTTAAAATGTACATCCTGTGTTTTGTTCACGTAGTAATTCTTACTCATTTATACCTGTTAGCTGTGAAGTACTGTTAAATATATTTGTGGAATCTTGCAATTTAAAGAATATCTTTAATATTACTCATTTTACTAAGCTTATAGTTCTTTGGAGAAATGACTTTTTAAGGCTACCACAGGAACGTACAGGATAAGACTTGAACATCATTATGCTAGAAAGTGTTTTTAGAGAATCATGTCTCAATGTCAAAAAGAAGTAAGCTCTGACTTGCCATTAAAATAATGATACCATTAATGATAACCTTTTCAGTGTATGAGTCCTTGAGTTCACAGTGTTAAAAATATATAAATGGAGGCAGATGTCAACTATAGATGTAGGAAAAAATAATGGATGATAAAACTAGTAAGTGAAAGTTTGATGAGGACCAGAACAGTGACATAGTATCAAAGTATTCTCCCACAAATATTTAATTACAAAGAGAAAAGTAGTAACTGTTGGAGAAATTTGGTAGAAACACCTTAAGTAAGCTATTTAAGTTAAATTAACATTATTAATATTGGGATAAACTGATGTCTTTGCTTCTGATAATGATATATGGGAAAAGATATAGCGTTACTTTTGTGGTATTTCTTGCCAAATATGCATAACCTGAATCTAACTAGAGGAAACATGAAGCAAATGCAAATTGAATGGCATTACACAAATAGCTTTAAAATAGTCAAGGTAAAAATACACAAAGAAGAACTAAGGAGACTCTAAGAAAACAACTGCATGCAATATGTGAGCCTAGAGTTGATTCTGGATTGGGAAAAAGGGAAGCAAAAAAGAATGTTACTGAGACAGTTAATGAAATTTGAGTATATGCTCAAATTTGAGTATATGCTCAATTAGTCTTGGATTAATCTTAAAATCATGTAAGTACTATGGCTGTTTCCTTGTCAGTAGGGCTAGTTTTAGGGAGTAAAAATGACCAGCTTTACCTTCAGATGGTTCACAAAATGATACAAATGTGTATAAATAGAGATACTGATAAAACAAATGGACAGATTATAAACAATAGGTACATGTGGGTAAAGACTAGTCTTGTATCATTTTTGCACTTGAAATTATATGAAAAAGTAAAGTTGTACCATGCTTTTACCTCTGTGTGTGCATATGTGTGTGTCTCCACCCCCAAATCCTGCCAAGTAAGCACACACGCAGACGTTTTCAGACAGAGGTCTTTAAGGGATAAAAAGCAGCCAAAGTGGTGGCATAAAGTTTAGTCAGGTACTTCAAGATCAGCACTCTTGAAATACCAGAAAATGTGTATGTAGTAGAACATAAATTTCCACACTTTTGGAGGCCTGAGGCTTGGGCAGTTGATGACTTACAAGGACGTAATAAGATTATAGAACTGGTAGTAGATGCTCATGCATCTGGAAATGTAAAGCAGTGATAATATGTGCCTTTCTTTCCCAAATCCAATTCCAGATACATCTCTAACATCCTTTATGTTCCATCTTTTATAGCAAGTCAACATTTTACTTCTAATTCAGGTTTTTCTGAAATGTAAAATCTTGCCATTTTGATGACTTGGGTTGCCTTTACCAATTCTGAAAGGAGCTCATACAGTTAGAATTATTTGGCATCAGTACTGACAATAATACAAGTTCCAAAAGATGCATAATTGAGAAATACCAGAACTTCAGATTTTTGAAATAAATATCTTTGATTCCTGAGTGGTTGGCAGCTCTGTCTGAAGCATTTATTTCCACTGTCTTCTGTTCCACCCAAACAGATTTGGTTATTTTCAGGCAGAGATCTTTATCCTGTCCTCCTACTTCTTTTGTGATTTTTATTTTGCTTGATACTGAGATAAACAACCTTATGAGAATTTTTTAAGACAGGCTTTTTTTTCTTTTTTTTAAGATTTTCGATGTGGACCATTTAAAAAGTCTTTATTGAATTTGTTACAATATTGCTTCTGTTTTATGTTTTGGTTTTTTGGCTGTGAGGTATGTGGGATCTTACCTCCCCTACCAGGGATCAAACCGTCATTCCCTGCATTGGAAGGTGAAGTCTTAACCATTTGACCACTGGGGAAGTCCCCTAAGACAGACTTCTAAAACTCATGTTTTAGTTGAGTTATACCTTTTTTTTTTGAGTTATACCTTTTTTAAGGAAGCATCTCAGACACAAAAAGTATTAATGGTATTTTTAGGAAAATACGTGTTTTCAGATTTTTCCTTCACTTTTTCATTGACAAACACTGAGAGAATTTTTCACCCAGTATATGAAGTTGATAACAGAAGTCCAGAGTACTTACTAGTTTTATATTTAAAAAAGAATTTTCAACCTCAGTATAGGCCAACTTACCAACATATGTATTCATGGTCATATGGGAGGCTAGATTTGTTTTGTTTTATGTATTTTTTAAAAATACCCCAGACATTCATAGTCTGATGATTAAGGAAATTGTATGATAACGTTATCAAATGCAATAACATATGTAACTTTGTCTTAATGATGTTGTGTATGCAGAAATACTACAGTAACTGGTGTTAATATAACAGAAGGAAAAGTCAAGGGGATAAAGTCATTTTTTTTCTCACAGAATTGTTTCATTATATATGAAAAATGGAAGGGCTCTGCTGAAAAATTATTTTTTATAGCACATATCACATTTTCCTTTTGACTGTGTAAAAAGCAAGTGTTCATTTTTGTGGGGAAAATTAGATTATTTAAATATATCTATTACATGTTGCCTATTAATAATAAATGATTACTGGATTCTTAACTTCTTTTGGTTAAAGTCAACAGTGATGTGGATATACATGTGTATAATGCAATATTTTTGTTAATTTGCAGACCATGAAGACTATGACCCACAAACTGTGAGGCTTGGGAGTAGATATAGTCATGTTCAAGAAGTTCAAGAACGGCTTAATTTCCTTAGGTTAGTTTTAAACAATTAGTGCTGTTCTCTTTAAGGCATACATAAGGAATGCAATGTTAACATTCTTCATAGCTGAGTCCTTTTTAGGTAGCCATTTCACCTGTAACTGAGTATTTCCCCACATAAGAACCATTGCCAAAAGTTAATGTAACATTTCCTATGTGTTCATTATTAAATGCTTTTTAATTATTGGCTAATCTTTAACTTTATTCTTTTATTGGATTTTGAAGAAAATACATTTTAAATTTCAGAGTGGAGCTTATGTTTATTTCTGTTAGAAATTAAAGTTTATTCTTCATACATTTTCATACTTTGAACTATAGGACAGAAAAACCATGATCCAGGGAACATTTTCATTAATGCTATATCATGGCAGTAAGGAACATTAATGCTATCATGGCAGTAAAGGGTGGTTGGTATGCTTAGGTGCTTTATTTATTCTAACAATGACTGATAAAGGCAAACTAAACCTATATATAATAACATTACTTAAGATGGAGATAAGGAAAAATAGCCTATCTTTTAAGCCAAAACTAAATAATACTGAATTTGCTCAGTAATGTTTAACTTTTTTTAATATAAATTTATTTATTTTTGGCTGAGTTGGGTCTTCGTTGCTGTGCACGGACTTTCTCCAGTTGGCAAGTGGGGGCTAGTCTTCGTTGCAGTGCGCGGGCTTCTCATTGTGGTGGCTTCTCTTGTTGCGGAGCACAGGCTCTAGGCATGCAGACTTCAGTAGTTGTGGCACGCAGGCTCAGTAGTTGTTGCTCATGGGCTCTAGCTTCGTTGCTCCGTGGTATGTGGGCTTCTCCTGGACCAGGGCCCAGACCCCTGTCCCCTTCATTGGCAGGTGGATTTTTAACTACTGCGCCACCAGAGAAGCCCTGTAATGTTTAGCTTTTAATGACGTGTCTATTTATGTGTATGGATATGGCTATGTAGCTTAAATAACGAGGTTGCTTGGAATTTCAGTTAGCATATCATAGCAGAAAAGTATATTTAAATCATAAGTATGTTAGGAAAGAATGCCCAGGCTATCAGTTTTTCATAAAATCTTGTATTTATTATTTTTCATACATATTTATTCTTGGGAATTTTCTCTTTAGAGTATGTTGTATACTATATTTCTGTTGCTGAACCATGTAATTTATGGGGAATATTTAGATTGACATACAACCTATTTTCTAAGTCAATCCATAGCTACCTTTAAGAATTTTATAATCTGTCAGATAGATCTGATCTCTCTGATGCAAGTGTTTACACATTCCAACTTAGGAAAAATTCTAGTCATCAAATTTTATGACATTAAAATCTAGTCATCAGATTTTATGACATTTTTTTAAAGTGCTCTTCCCCCCGCCACCCCCCAAACATCCAAGGAAAAAAAAGTTGCCACCTCATATCTAGATTCTCTCCCACAGTGGGCCACTATTATTGACATTTGTGTACTGTATCCCTTAGATTTACTGACACAGAAAAATGGTTTAGAATTTACTTATTCTGTTAAAGTTTAGAATTAGACCTATTGTAGTTCCTGCTCTATACATACGTAGTAGTGTAGTTCACTAAAGGAGAAGGTGTTTTATTATTCTGGCCCTCATGTTGCTCATTTGTAAATTGGAGAGATTAGATAGAATTAAAAAGTTCTAAAAAGGCACCTTCATACTCAGACCTAGATTTATTGAGATATTAAAGACCTACAGTTAAGACCCAAAAGAAGAAACCCACTGACATTAAATGAATACACCATACTGTATTAGAAATGAAGCCACCATTTGTTAACTAAGAATTAAATGTAAAATTATTCAGATTAAAATTAACTTACATTTTCTTTCATTATCATTCATAGAAATAACACACAGAGAAAGTAGAAGAGTGCTAAGAGAAACTAGAGTCTAACTGAAGGAAGACACTGATTGAAGGAAAATGATCAGCTTCATTGTAGTCTTATTTTAATGGACACCTAATAGTCACACAGCTAAAAAGCACCAGAGGACATCTTGAATATTGATAAACATATTATAGTGATCACTGACCTAGAAATAAGCTTAAATTACATAGACTGTTTTGTTTACTGTGTGCAGGTATTGAGTATAATATTTTTAGAAATTAAAAAATTTTGAGAAGCTTTATTTTATAAAAACATTCTGTTATGTCAGAGTCATCTAACGTAATAACCCTATTTTGCAATGAAACCATATATGCAGGGAGCTAAGTCAGGATCTGGTTTCAAAGCCTAAACTTCTTGAGAGTCAGAAAGAAGCTTCTGTATTTAGCTCACATCATCTAGCATAATTCTTCGAGTATAATAGTTGCCCCATGAATATATGCTTGTTAAATAAATGAATTTAATAGCTGATATTTTTTTCCTGCCAGATACATGGTTAAGAAATAAGCTTTTTTGAAAGAACACATTTTTAAGCTGTAATTAAAATGTGATTGTGCTAAATGAATTATTTTAGACGCATTGAAATAAATTGTGTTTGAGGGTAAAATTGTATAGACCTAATTACAGATTTCTTAAATTTTTCCAAGATTTTTACTGAAGGATGGCCAACTGTGGCTCTGTGCTCCTCAGGCAAAACAAATATGGAAATGCCTAGCAGAAAATGCAGTTTACCTTTGTGATCGTGAAGCCTGTTTTAAGTGGTATTCCAAGTTAATGGGGGATGAACCAGACTTAGATCCTGATATTAATAAGGACTTCTTTGAAAGTAATGTGCTTCAGCTTGATCCTTTCCTGTTAACTGAAAATGGAATGAAATGTTTTGAACGATTCTTCAAAGCTGTTAACTGTCGAGAAGGGAAACTAGTAGCAAAAAGAAGAGCCTATATGATGGATGATTTGGAGCTAATAGGATTAGACTACCTTTGGAGGGTAAGTGAGAAGTTGGAACTCCTGTTTGCAAACACTGTACCTGAGGTGGTTTCTAAAAAATGGTTAAGGAGTCATAATTTTGCTTGTAAGTTACATGTATTTATCCTTGTTGATGCTTTTCCTAGTAATTGGGGGATAGGAGACAGTGCATGGGTGGGAACTGTTCATCTTCAGCTTCTTGTTATATCAATTTTATTTGCCACTAACTTTGGGTTCATTCTCTCTCTCTCTCGCCCCTCTCTTTAACTATCTGCCACTGAAACATCTATTGTACTTAGAATTTTTTCAGGTATATGCAAATACAGTAACCATTTTCTGCCTGCAGATCTTTCACATTCCTTTCATGAAGGTCATTAGCTACCTTACATAAGTTATATCTTGGGGTTTATTGTACATTTAATGCCACAATGAATGATGGACAGAACAGAGGACTATTAGTTGAATGGAGTTTTCAATTAATACCTTTATGATATTCCTTAATTTGTGATATATTAAAGTACCTGAGGGTAAAATGCTTAAGCCTTTTTCCATCTTTATAAATAAATCTTGTTTCCATCTTTAAAAATCTAACCTATTACATTTCAGCTTATATTGTGTTATGGATGTGGGGTTTTTTGGTTTTATTTCTAAACCACAGGTAAGCTAAGGTGTTTGCTTGGTCTTTCATTAAAATCAAGGCTTTTTCTCAGCTCAGTCTCCCTCTATTCCTCTCCTTTTCCCTCCTCAAACCTCTCAAAGTGTCAGCCCTGAAACACCCTCATAGCATAGGATTCTAAACATGTTGTAAAAACCTCTGATGTAATTAGATAAGTGACAAAGATGTGCAGAAGTTGTTGGAGTTGACAGGATTGCTTTTTGTGATGAATGATTTTTCATGGAAAATTTTTTAACTTATTTGAATTATTCCTTGAAAATTTCACAATTTTTATTGTTTTCATTTTAAAGCAAATTGCTCTATTGAGAAAACTTGTATGTATCAATTCTTAATATTCCATTTACTTAATTTTACATGATTTGCATATCAAAATCAATTTAGTCTTAAATTATTGAATTTTTTTAAATTGAGGATATAATTTGAATTTAAGTGCCAAATGAAAATACATCTTGAATGTTACTAATACTTTAATTTTTGGATCTAGGTTGTAATTCAGAGTAATGATGATATTGCAAGCAGAGCTATAGATCTCCTTAAAGAGATATACACAAACCTTGGCCCCAGGTTACAGGTCAATCAGGTGAGGATTGAAGTACATAAAAACTTCCACTCCAGGTAGATTGAAAAGTAATCTTGTGTTTAGTAGAATCTTTTTAAACTTAGAATTAATTAGAAAACTAGAAACGTAACTTTTTAACTCTTGTCAAAAGTATTTAAGTATTTAATGCACATTTGTCCCTTACCAAATGCCAACTCAGTGAATGTTTCCGTGATAATTACTTTTACGTGGTTACGATCATTTCGAATGTAATTATTTATTATTGTGTTTCTTATTATTGTGTTTTATTATTGATTATACATAATGTGAGTTACGTAATTTTAGGAGTTACCTAGAAGTTGAAATTTTACTGTCTTTAATTGGATTAATGTCATATTTAGTTTTAAATTTTGAAGCAGTTTGAACTGGTTTTATTTGGCCCAATATTTATAGGTGGTTATCCATGAAGACTTCATTCAGTCTTGCTTTGATCGCTTGAAAGCTTCATATGATACATTGTGTGTTTTGGATGGTGACAAAGACAGTATTAATTGTGCAAGACAGGAAGCCATTCGAATGGTTCGAGTATTAACTGTTTTAAGGGAATACATAAATGAATGTGATAGTGATTATCATGAGGAAAGAACAATTCTACCTATGTCAAGGTTTGTAAGAAACTGATCTTTTGGTGTTAATTTGCAATTATTTATTTTTCTTAACCAGTTAATTGGGAAAGTTATGATGTATAGATTAAAAGGACCATAAAGAAATTTTTCATTTCTGGATGTCAATATCCTGCCTTTTAAAAACATTATTTGCACCTTACAGATATATTTTTTTAAAAATAGGAAGTTTTGAGTTACATTATGGAGAGGCATTGTGCTCTGAGCTATTACCATCCACTGAGTGTTGCTCTGGTATTTTGCAGTTTGATGTGTTTTTATTTTGATATTATTTGTTTACACTGTTAAAAATAAAATTCTTTAAAGCTGCTTATTTAGTAAATGTCACAAAGAATATTTTTAAATGTCTTTACTAAAATTTCTTTAAATATAGGAACTATAATATAAATCACTAAATCATTTCATTTTATATATTATGTGATATAAATGATATATTATAAATTAAATAAGCAATATATTAAATTATTTAATAATAGTGTAAATGGCATTTCTAGTTTGGGGGAAAGTTTTGTAGGATTAAGTACCATCAGATGTTTAAAAATTGTGATCATTTTTTAAATGGAAAATGTAAAATTGCTTACTTTAATGTGATTTTTATTTTGTATCTTACCTGTGGGAAGAGAATATATATCAAGAGAAATATTTTAGGGTGAATTTTGTTTTTAAGAATTCAAAGAATTTTTTAGTGGAAACATGCATTTTGACATTTTTGTTGACACTCTCGAGGTGAAGTTCATTTCTTCCACATTTAAAAATACTCTTGGGCTTCCCTGGTGGCGCAGTGGTTGAGAGTCCGCCTGCCGATGCAGGGGACACGGGTTCGTGCCCCGGTCTGGGAGGATCCCACATGCCGCGGAGCGGCTGGGCCCATGAGCCATGGCCTCTGAGCCTGCGCGTCCGGAGCCTGTGCTCCACAATGGGAGAGGCCACAACAGTGAGAGGCCCGCGTACCGCAAAACAAACAAACAAACAAACAAAACTCTCGGTGAATTGACCTTTTATGGCTTAAAATTAATTGATATTTTATTCATATCTCTGTTATTAATTTATCATAAGTAGAAATCTTCTGTTCTGCATTCATAGAGGCAAAGATTAACAACAAAGGCTTACAGTTATGTTGTGTTTTCAAAATTAATTATAGTGTTTACAGTTAAACAAAAATTTTTTATTTTGTGTATCCTAAAAACAAAATTAGTCTAACCGTCTTCCTTTTACTTAGTTAGGAAATGTTAAATTCCCAGCTTTTTGTCTTGGCCATCTACTGAATATTACTGTGTTTCCCCCCTTCCCCTCCCTGCAGAGCATTCCGTGGTAAACATCTCTCTCTTATAGTTCGATTTCCAAACCATGGCAGACAGGTTGATGACTTGGACATATGGTCTCATACAAATGATACAGTTGGTTCAGTAAGACGATGTATTCTCAATCGTATTAAAGCAAATGTAGCCCATACAAAAATTGAACTCTTTGTGGGTGGTGAATTGATAGATTCTGAAGATGACAGAAAGCTAATTGGACAATTAAACTTAAAAGATAAATCAGTAAGTACATATAATTTTCAAATATTCTCCCAAAATTAAACATTGAGGCTGTTTTCTAATTGTTTATTAATGTTTGAGCATCTAACTATTGTGTACAGTCTTCTATGTTAGGTGTTTGGGTTATAACCCTAAGTAAGATGGGTTGTGTTGTGGAGGAGATAAGCTACTAAGGGATTATTTTGGATAGAACTTTTAAATTGTACCTCTAAAATTAAAGCATGAAATCTTTTTTTAGCCTTATGATATATCTAGTTTCTGCATTTTGTGGAAGCATTTTCCATTGTGTTTGCTGTTCTATCATTTTCAGGTAATTACAGCCAAACTTACACAAGTAAGTTCCAATATGCCTTCCAGCCCTGATAGTTCTTCTGATTCTTCAACTGGATCTCCTGGAAACCATTGTAATCATTACAGTGATGGTCCTAATCCAGAAGTGGAAAGTTGTTTGCCTGGAGTGGTGAGTAGATAGTGTGTGTAAGGATTACACTCTTCTTTGATAATACAGAGAAATGTGTAAAATGGTTCTTTTTGTAAGAAGTTTACATGTTCTAAAGATTGGGAATGTCAAATAAATATACAGTTAACTGTTAACTTCTTGTTGGATTTCTTAGTTGTTGGATTTTAAAATAAAATTTCCCCATGGATATAGAATTATATTTGCATAGAATTAATCTATCACTATTGAGCTACAATACTACTAAATATATATCTCTAGAAAATATTAGTCTTTCATTTGGAACCATTTTTACAGAAACGTACAATCTCCTGTTTTTCTCAGATTCTTAGTAATACTTCTCACATCTAAAGCAACTCTTCCCTTTCTTACTCTTCTCTACCCATCCTTCTTAAGAATCATAGCTGGAATAATACCAGCCACTTCATCGTGAGAGGAATTTGAGTCCCTGTGACAATTGGATTAGGAATTTAATCAACACTAGTTACCCCTGAAGGGGGAAGTGTCTTTTGTATAAACAGCATCTGAGAGCTGTGTGTAATTCATGGTTTACAAAACAAAATGTGTCACAAAGAAATTAGAGTATCTTAGGCTTATTTAACAAAATGATTGAGTTTGCATTGTGAAGAATCAGTTGGTTTGTAAAAAGTCAAAAGATAGGGAAGGCAGATAATTTCAGGTAGTAAACGTGGCATAAGCAAAAGATGGGATTGATAAGTAGAAAACTTAGTATAGGTTATTTTGAATAACAAAATTTTTTGACATAATTTATAGGTATGTACTTTCTGTGTTTTATATTCCAGATAATGTCACAGCATCCCAGATATATCTCTTTCCTTTGGCAAGTTGCTGATTTAGGTAGCAATCTGAACATGCCACCTCTTAGAGATGGAGCAAGAATACTTATGAAACTTATGCCACCAGGTAAGAAAAATACCTCCCCACTCCCTTCTCTACCGTGCTCCAAATGCTGACAAGTACCTAACAGACAAATACTGTTTCTTTTGAGATACACTTTGTGGTGTAGTATATGATATTGATCATCTGTCATCCATACCATTGCCGATGAGAAATTTTCTATGTGTGATTAAAGAATATTTAGGAACATATAATGTAAAAAATATTTTTAGTGAACTAATGCACACAAGTGAGAAACTCAGGATTCTTCAAATCCTATATGAAAAACAGTAATCTACCTCACCCATCCTCATCCTGCCTTTCTGTTTCAAAAAAAAGACTTTTTATCTTTTAGGTTTCATTATTGCGTATAACAGTTTATCCCTAAACAGTATGTTTGCATTATTAATTTTTTATGTCAAGTTTAGATATTATATACTGACTTTCTTACTTTCACATCCTTTTTTGGTCATCTCACAATTTTGCTGAAATAAATTATTCATATTTTCAAGACTGTAAATATTACAGAACTATTTGGCTTAATAAAAATGCTAAAAATAAAAATGCTACTAACGTTACAAACAGACTATATATCAAAATATTGTAATCTCCTAGGTTACCCACCTATTTATACTAGCTTTTAAAATCTCCCCCCTTTTATCTGCTAGATTTTCTGTGGTATTCATTACTAAGTCTCCCTCATTCCCTTCAGTAATTTTTAAAACAGTTTTCAACATGGTCAGATGTGTTATGTCCTGTTTTTGTTTATTTTCTTCTTTTGCTCCAGTCTGTTTCTTGGACTTCTTTATACAACTTTTGTATTGTGGATGCTCTAGTACACCTTTGTCTTGGGACTTTTTCAGTCAGTCCTTATTTTGCTGAAACATAGCCCCCTAAAAAAGGAGGGGAGTACATGGGAAGCAGATTTTTTTTAAATAAAAAAACGACTTTTCTCAATTCAGCTGAACTCTTAACTATAGGAGTATTTTTTGCTTTGTTTTGTTTTGCTTATAGTAGTTTGAGTATAGCATTAAAGGATGAAAGTTTGTTCCTTTATAATAAAGTTTCATAGCAGTTTTGACCATTTTGAAGACTAAAGCTTTTGTATGTCAATTTTCTTTCTGTGGAGAAGCCTTTTAAGTTTATTTTTAAAGCCCTTGAGTTGAGCTCTTCTGATGAACTCATCAGAAGAGGTTTAGGTGAATTGTTTGTTGTTGTTGTTGTTTTGTTTTTTGGGTGCTGGGTACTCAGTGGATTTCGTCAGTCAAAAGATGAGTTGCTTCAGATGTGAGTGATTTGAAAATTTTTTGCTCATATTTTTCTCATTCTTTTATTTGTGCTTTTGAAAATTTTTTATGCATCAGAATGTGCTATTGGATTTACAAAATCCATTTTAGTTATTGTTTTGCCTCTCTTAAGCTATTACAGGTTTTTTGAAGATTATGTTGATACAGCTCTCAGTTGACTTTTTTAGCTTATTGTAACATTTTCACTTTTTTTTCTGTTACGTATAGTTCTGTTTTATTTTATGAACGTTTTGCAGTATTTGTACTTAAAGGATATTTGTGTTTCCCTAAACCCCATGTTTTGCAAAACCATATGTTGTTACAGAGAAAATCACAAAATTACAGAAAAGTAAGAAGTACAAAACAAAGAACTTTTTTCTTTTTTAAACCATAAGAGAGCAATTGCTCTTGATGTTCTGTCATCCTTCAAAATAGTATTGTGATATTCTTCAAACCAAGGACATTCTACTATTAATAGCAAATTAAATATGTAAACCAGAAAATAAGCACTGAAATGTTTTCATCACCTAATTGTCCCCATTCAAGATTCACCAGTTACTCCAGTAACATTCGTTAGCAGAGAGATTGGAAAACTTTTCCTATTAAAGACTAGATAGCAAATGTATTAGGCTTTGTGGGATAAGGGGCAAAATCAAGGACGCTGTGTAGGTACTTACATGAAAAGGGAAGCAAATTTCCACAGAAATGTTTATTAGCAAAATTCAAACTATAAGAATGATAAATATAGTGCAGTTTTTATGATATGGGTCTACTAATGAGAATCACAGGATTTTTTTAGGGCATTATACTATTTTGTTCTGTTGGGGTTCAAAGTTGGTGTTCCATATCATCAAATCAGTTGCAGATATTCATTTGTTATTGCTTATCTCTAAAATATAAATTTTATATTTTAATCTTTGACATGGTTTTTCCACAAACAGGTACTCCTGGTCATTGTTCCTTGAGAATTTGTAAAAGGCATTCATAGAATTTCCTTTATTCTTCTCTTAATGTTTGATTTTTATCATGTCATTACATTGAAGTTTAATCACTTTGAAATTTAGGCTAGGTAGGAAGCTCTTCAATTTCGCAGTTAACTGTGTTTTGAAATACGGAGATTTCCTTTGCACTTACATCACAATTTGGAAAGTGCTATGGGAACTGTAGTTTGAGTTTGGAAAATATATCTGCTGTAAATTTAAGTCATCTCTACCTTCCTTATAGTACCTGATACAGCGTAAATGCTATATGAACAGTTGTTGTACTGTTTTGTTTAGTGAATAATGTCAAGAAAGGTCTGTGCTTGTTCAGTACAGATTGTAGGCCTAACCACATAGTACGTACAATAGCATAACGTTTCTTTAAACACAGATTGCTTTCTTTCAGTGACCTGAAAGAAAAATAATTGAATAACATAGAATATTTAAAACACAAGTACGTACAGAAAATTTAATTATCAATGAGAGAAAATATAAACTCACCCCCCCACCCCCACACACACACTGTGTTGACATTCACCAAAATAGTGGGTTTTTTCTCTTTTAACCCTTATGTGATGATCACAGTGTTGACGACAATTACTGTTCGGTTGCCTACAGTGCTGATGTTGTGTTCCACACAACATCACTGAGATGTGTGGCACTATTGCTAAGCTGTGAAACACCAGGGTAACTCAAACCTCTGATAGTATGTTAAAGAGATCATCTACGTTGGGAGAACTGGGTTCAGATTGTAGACTCTGACACTTGGGAGGAGATCAGTAATACTAATGTCAGAGACTTCCCTGGTGGCACAGTGGTTAAGAATCCACCTGCCAGTGCAGGGGACACAGGTTCGAGCCCTGGTCCAGGAAGGTCCCACATGCCACAGAAGCAGCTAAGCCCATGCACCACAACTACTGAAGCCCATGCACCTGGAGCCTGTGCTCTGCAACAGGAGAAGCCACCATAATGAGAAGCCTGCGCACTGCAACCAAGAGTAGCCCCCACTCGCTGTAGCTGGAGAAAGCCCATGCGCTCAGCAACGAAGACCCAACACAGCCATAAATAAATAAGTAATTTAAAAAAAATTACCAGTGTCAGGATCAGTGGAGGTTCAGTCAGGAACATCATTTCCACATGAAGCGGAGAGATTAGATTAGGATTGACTGGGAGCATTGCCAGTTAGGAGGACCTTGAATGGCACATTCTTCTCATCGACATATTTCTTCACTTCAAGAATGAAACACTCATGGAGCCATCCCAAGGATGAGATAGCTTGGCATTCTTATGGATGTGGGTACTATTGGACACATTTTTCCAGAGCAAGCTTTTTTCATCACAATGGAAGACTTGCTCTGATGTAGCCGTTTGCTTCCATGAATTTCTTGAGCCCCTTTGGAAATGTTGATGCTGCCTCAGCATCAGCCAGTGCCGGTTATCCCATGATCTCTAAGTTCTTGAGGCTGTAGTGCTTTATATATAGCTATCCTGCTGTCCCTTACTAGCCTTAAAGTCTTTCCTCTTGTTCTCCTGAAACCCCTCACAGCACTGCTCATGGAGACTAAATGCTTTTTCGGTCATAATTTCACCATGAATAGGATATGTTCTCTAACATGTCCTTTAGCCACACGCTTAATGTTTTCCCAGTCATTGCAAACAGATAATCATGAAACAAGACTATTTTAGCCATTGTAGGGGCAGCACAAACACACAAGTTTCAGCTTTTTGTTTTATTGTGTGAATGCTCAACTTGCTTTTAACTTTATAGCCTTTAAGTCAAAGGAACAAAGATTTTGATTTTCTTGTTTACAGATGGCACTTTATACTCCTTAGCCTCTGACAGATTGCTTTGACCAGTTAATTACATTTAGAGCCATTTTTTCAGAGAAACAGTACACACACAAGCAAACAAAGAAGATGTGAGCAGTGCCCAGTGAGTGCAGGAGATAGATTCAGGGCCTGTGAAGTGCTGGGAGGCTATAGCAGAGTATACTTAAACATCGCTTAATTCGATTGGTTTCAGTGTAGTATATGGTGCATGGTCAATTCAGGTTTTGCTTTTTGGAACCTTCTAGGTTGTGTTTTGTTTTGATTTTTCAGTATTTTTGATTCACATTGGTGGAACGCTTGGATGCTAGATCTGCAGATGTCGAGGGCTGGCCACTTG
Source organism: Tursiops truncatus (assembly GCF_011762595.2). Lineage (NCBI taxonomy): Eukaryota > Metazoa > Chordata > Mammalia > Artiodactyla > Delphinidae > Tursiops > Tursiops truncatus. Next base: position 224,878 of record NW_022983137.1, read on the forward strand.
TGAATCAAACAGTGTTAGTTGGCATCTTAATAACTTTACTGCAGTATTTTCAACACTTTTCCCTTGTGATTGTATGTTGAATTCATTAAGAAGCATCAAGTCTGCAGCAAAATCTAAACTCCTAAACCATTCCAGTGTTTGAGAATATTTCTACTTGTATAAAAAAATTTTTATTCTTAAACCTGAGCTTTTAAAAATCACAACAAAACATTACTATTTTGCTAAAACATTGAACTGCTATGTGGTAGGGCAAGTCAGAATACCCTGATTCTGTTTCCAACAAAACTTTATAAACTAAATATTAAGTCCATGAAAGTAAATGAAGTTGCCTATTGACACTGCTGGTTAATAACATATTGATAGATTTGAATGTTTTCCACACACTACTTGCTGATGAATAATCCAGTGAACGAATGACCATAGGTTTTAAACATCTTACATTTTCACAAGCTTTGTGAGTCTTTCTTCCTAAGACTTTTTCTCTTCCACATACACAATTACCATGATAATTTTATCAGATTTTACTGTTTGTATTTAATTAGTGTTTTCTCAGCTTATTTGAGAATATTTTCATACGTAATTGTTTAATGCAGACTATCTAATTAGAGGCCAGTTCTTTAATCACTGCAAACTTGACATTGCCTTATTCTGAACAGATACTGAGCAGCATCAATATCTGTCACCTCCCCCAAAAAAATCACTCAAAGTCATTTGCCTTGTTTTTCTTTTTCTTTTCTTTTCTTTTCTTTTCTTTTATTTATTTATTTTTTTGCGGGACGCAGGCCTCTCACTGTTGTGGCCTCTCCCGTTGCGGAGCACAGGCTCTGGACAAGCAGGCTCAGCAACCAGGGCTCACGGGCCCAGCCGCTCTGCGGCATGTGGGTTCTTCCTGGACCGGGGCACGAACCCGTGTCCCCTGCATCGGCAGGCGGACTCTCAACCACTGCACCACCAGGGAAGCCCTCTTTTTTTTAAATTTAATTTTATTTTTTTATGAAGCAGGTTCTTATTAGTCATCCATTTTATACACATCAGTGTATCCAGTCAATCCCAGTTTCCCAATTCATCACACCACCACCACCACCACCACCCCCTGCCGCTTTTCCCCCTTGGTGTCCATACGTTACTTCTCTACATCTGTGTCTCTGTTTCTGCCCTGCAAACCAGTTCATCTGTACCATTTTTCTAGGCTCCACATATATGTGTTAATATATGATATTTGTTTTTCTCTTTCTGACTTACTTCACTCTGTATGACAGTCTCTGGATCCATCCACGTCTTTACAAATGACCCAGTCTCGTTCCTTTTTATGGCTGAGTAATATTCTGTTGTATATATGTACCTCATTTTCTTTATCCATTCGTCTGTCGATGGGCATATAGGTTGCTTCCATGTCCTGGCTATTGTAAATAGTGCTACAATGAACATTGGGGTGCATGTGTCTTTTTGAATTATGGTTTTCTCTGGGTATATGCCCAGTAGTGGGATTGCTGGATCATATGGTAGCTCTGTTTTTAGTTTTTTAAGGAACCTCCATACTGTTTTCTATAGTGGCTGTACCAATTTACATTCCCACCGACAGTGCAAGAGGGTTCCCTTTTCTCCATGCCCTTTTGAGGATTTGTTTGTAGATTTTCTGATGATGCCCATTCTAACTGGTGTGAAGTGATACTTCACTATAGTTTTGATTTGCATTTCTCTAATAATTAGTAATGTTGAGCAGCTTTTCATGTGCTTCTTGGCCATCTTTGGAAAAATGTCTATTTAGATCTTCTGCCCATTTTTTCATCGGGTTGTTTGTTTTTTTAATATTGAGCTGTTTATATATTTTGGAGATTAATCCTTTGTCCATTGATTCATTTGCAAATATTTTCTCCCATTCTGAGGGTTGTCTTTTGGTCTTGTTTATGGTTTTCTTTGCGGTGCAAAAGCTTTTAAATTTCATTAAGTTCCATTTGTTTATTTTTGGTTTTATTTCTATTACTCTAGGAGGTGAATCAAAAAAAATTTTGCTGTGATTTATGTCGAAGAGTGTTCTTTCTATAGTTTCCTCTAAGAGTTTTATAGTGTCCAGTCTTACATTTAGGTCTTGAATCCATTTTGAGTTTATTTTTGTGTATGGTGTTAGGGAGTGTTGTAATTTCATTCTTTTACATGTAGCTGTCCAGTTTTCCCAGCACCACTTATTGAAGAGGCTGTCTTTTCTGCATTGTATATCCTTGCCTCCTTTGTCATAGATTAGTTGACCAGAGGTGTGTGGGTTTATCTCTGGGCTTTCTATCTTGTTCCATTGATCTATGTTTCTGGTTTTGTGCCAGTACCATATTGTCTTGATGACTGTAGCTTTGTAGTATAGTCTGAAGTCAGGGAGTCTGACTCCTCCAGCTCCGTTTATTTTCCCTCAAGATTGCTTTGGCTATTCGGAGTCTTTTATGTCTCCATACAAATTTTAAGATTTTTTTTGTTTTAGTTCTGTAAAAAATGTCATTGGTAATTTGATACGGATTGCACTGAATCTATAGATTGCTTTGGGTAGTATAGTCATTTTCACAATATTGATTCTGCCAATCCAAGAACATGGTATATCTCTCCATCTGTTTGTGTTATCTTTGATTTCTTTCATCAGTGACTTTTAGTTTTCTGCATACAGGTCTTTTACCTCCTTAGGTAGGTTTATTCCTAGGTATTTTATTCTTTTTGTTGCAGTGCTGAATAGGATTGTTTCCTTAATTTCTCTTTCAGATTTTTCATCATTAGTGTATAGGAATGCAAGAGATTCCTGTACATTAATTCTGTATCGTGCTACTTTACCAAATTCATTGATTATCTCTAGTAGTTTTCTGGTAGCATCTTTAGGATTCTCTATGTATACTATTATGTCATCTGCAAACAGTGACAGTTTTACTTCTTCTTTTCCAATTTGTATTCTTTTTATTTCTTTATCTTCTCTGACTGCTGTGGCTAGGACTTCCAAAACTATGTTGAATAATAGTGGTGAGAGTGGACATCCTTGTCTTGTTCCTGATCATTGAGGAAAAGCTTTCAGTTTTTCACCATTGGGAATGATGTTTGCTGTGGGTTTGTCGTATATGGCCTTTATTATGTTGAGATAGGTTCCCTCTGTGCCCACTTTCTGGAGAGTTTTTATCATAAGTGGGTGTTCAATTTTGTCAAAAGCCTTTTCTGCATCTGTTGAGATGATCATATGGTTTTAATTCTTCAGTTTGTGAATATGGTGTATCACATTGATTTGTGTAAATTGAAGAATCCTTGCATCCCTGGGCTAAACCCCTCTTGATCATGGTATATGATCCTTTTAATGTGTTGGTGGATTCTGTTTGCTGGTATTTTGCTGAGAGTTTTTGCATCTGTATTCATCAGTGATATTGGTCTGTAATTTTCTTTTTTTGTAGTATCTTTGTCTGGTTTTGGTATAAGGGTGATAGTGGCCTCATAGAATGAGTTTGGGAGTGTTGCTTCCTCTGCAGTTTTTTGGAAGAGTTTGAGAAGAATGGGTGTTAGCTGTTCTCTAAATGTTTGATAGAATTCACCGGTGAAACCATCTGGTCCTGGACTTTTGTTTGTTGTGAGATTTTTAATCAGAGTTTCAATTTCATTACTTGTTATTGGTGTGTTCATATTTTCTGTGTCTTCCTGGTTCAGTCTTGGAAGGTTATACCTTTCGAAGAATTTGTCCATTTCCTCCAGGTTGTCCATTTTGTTGGCATAGAGTTGCTTGTAGTGGTTTCTTAGGATGCTTTGTATTTCCATGGCATCTGTTGTAACTTCTCCTTTTTCATTTCTAATTTTATGGATTTGAGTCTTCTCTTTTTCTTGATGAGTCTGGTTAATCATTTATCAATTTTATTTATCTTCTCAAGCAGCTTTTAGTTTTATTGATCCTTGCTATTCTTTTCTTTGTTTCTATTTCATTTATTTCTGCTCTGATCTTTATGTTTCTTTCCTTCTGCTAACTTTGGACTTCGTTTGTTCTTCTTTCTCTGGTTCCTTTAGGTGTAAGGTTAGATTGTTTATTGGAGATTTTTCTTGTTTCTTGAGGTAGGCTTGTATAGCTATAAATTTGCCTCTTAGAACTGCTTTTGCTACATCCCATAGGTTTTGTATCGTCGTGTTTTCATTGTCTGTAGGTATTTTTTAATTTCCTCTTTGATTTCTTCAGTGATCCTTTGGTTTTTTAGTAACATAATTGTTTAGCCTCCATGTGTTTGTGTTTTTTACATTTTTATCCTTGTAATTGATTTCTAATCTCATAGCTTTGTGATCAGAAAAGATGCTTGATATGATTTCTTAAATTTAAGTCCATTGGTGTAAGTGAGGTGTTAAAGTCCCCCACTATTATTGTGTTAGTGTCAATTTCCTCTTTTATAGCTGTTAGCAGTTGCCTTATGTATTGAGGGGCTCCTGTTGGGTGCATATATATTTATAATTGTTATATCTTCTTCTTGTATTGATCCCTTGATCATTATGTAGTGTCCTTCCTTGTCTCTTATAACATTCTTTATTTTATAGTCTAGTTTATCTGATAAGAGTATTGCTACTCCAGGTTTATATTGATTTCCATTTGCATGGAATAGCTTTTTCCATCCCCTCACTTTCAGTCTGTATGTGTCCCCAGGTCTGAAGCAGGTCTTTTGTAGACAGCATATGTATGGGTCTTGTTTTTTATCCATTCAGCAAGCCTGTGTATTTTGGTTGGAGTATTTAATCCATTCACGTTTAAGGTAATTATCTATATGTATGTTCCTATTACCATTTTCTTAATTGTTTTGGGTTTGTTTTTGTAGGTCCTTTTCTTCTCTTGTGTTTACCACTTAGAGAAGTTCCTTTGGCATTTGTTGTAGAGCCGGTGGTGCTGAATTCTCTTAGCTTTTGCTTGTCTGTAAAGCTTTTGATTTCTCCATCAAATCTGAATGAGATCCTTGCTGGGGTAGAGTCATCTTGGTTGTAGGTTCTTCCCTTGCATCACTTTAAGTATATGATGGCACTCCCTTCTGGCTTGTAGAGTTTCTGCTGAGAAATCAGCTGTTAACCTTATGGGAGTTCCCTTGTATATTATTTGTCATTTTTCCCTTGCTGCTTTCAGCAATTTTTCTTTGTCTTTAATTTTTACCAATTTGATTACTGTGTGTCTTGGCATGTTTCTCCTTGGGTTTATCCTGTATGGGACTCTCTGCGCTTCCTGGGCTTGGGTTGCTCTTTACTTTCCCGTGTTAGGGAAGTTTTCAACTATAATCTCTTCACCTATTTTCTCTGGTCCTTTCTCTCTCTTCTCCTTCTGGGATCCTATGATGTGAATGTTGTTGTGTTTAATGTTGTCCCAGAGGTCTCTTAGGCTGTGTTCATTTCTTTTCATTCTTTTTTCTTTATTCTGTTCTGCAGCAGTGAATTCCACCATTCTGTCTTCAAGCTCACTTATCCGTTCTTCTGCCTCAGTTATTCTGCTATTGATTTGTTCAGTTCTTTAATCACTGAAAACTTGACATTGCCTTATCCTGAACAAATACTGAGCAGCATCATTAATATCTATCAGTTCACCATGGGTGCCTCCAAAAAATCACTGAGTCATTTGCCTTGCTTTTATTTTTGTTTTCTTATCATGGTAAAATATATGGTACATTTTCTATTCCCACAGTAAGGTATAAGGGTTCCATTTTCTCCACGTTTTCACCAACATGTGAAGTCGTATCTTATCATGATTTTGAGTTGCATTTCCTTGATGACTGATGATGTGCTTACTACCAATTTGCCTATCTTTGGAGAAATGTCTGTTCAAGGCCTTTGCTTATTTTTCATTTGGGTTATTTGTATTATTGTTTTGTAAATGTTCTGGTGTATTCAGATACAAGTCCTTTATCAAATCACATAACTTAAACGTATTCTTCTGTGTGTTCTCTTTTCACTCTGTAAATAATGTCCTTTGTTACAGTCAAGTTTGTCTCTTTTTCTTAACACTTGTTCTTTTGGCATCATATATAAGAGATCATTACCTTATCTAAGGTCATGCAGATTTGCTGCTAAGTTTTCTTCTAAGAAGGAACTATCTTTTTAGTGTAATCTTTCACTGTGTGGGTTTTTTTTCTCTAAACTTCACACCTTTATATGACAAAACAAAATAAATAGCTTTTCTCATTTTAAGTATACATTAAGAATAATTGTTACTTTTGTCATTTTCTTTTTAAAGTGTACCTTCTTTTGAAGCTCAAAATTTTCAGTAAAGCTCAAATAGTTTATGTGTAATGTCATATGAGACAGATAATTGAGAACTTGGTGGGAGGAGCTTGTGTTTGTGTTTCAAGAACTAATTCCTTTTCAGTGTTGTGGTTTGTGGTTTTTTTTTTTTCTGTCTCCAGTGGATGAAGGAGAACCTGTTGATTTTAGGTCTCTGGATAAGAAACTGTTCCCTTCATATATTGGGTTGACGATTAAAGAGCCCTGGTTGATCATTAACCAGTCCAGGTCTGGTTATGTCTTGTAACATGTGAACTTATAGCTCAGCTTAATTGAATTTATAGATGATGTTTCATGTTTAATACTCTTCAGTATGTATGTGAAATATTAACAACGTATTGAATATTTTACTTTAGTCTTTGTCTATTTTCTTTGCAGATAGCACAACAATAGAAAAATTAAGAGCTGTTTGTTTGGACCAGGCAAAACTTGGAGAAAATAACCTTGGACCATCTCTTGATTCACTTTTCTTTGGTCCTTCTGCCTCCCGAGTGCTGTACCTAACAGAGGTTGGTATTTTCCTTTTCAAAAGTAGAATTTTTCATGATGTGGTGATATGATTGTGTATAATCTTTTGAAATAGTTAAGAATTTCTTAGCAATGATAAGGGAAATAGAAGTTATAAATTTATTTTTAACATCTTTAATACAGTTTCTGTCCCCCCACCCTTCTCTTTTCCAGGTAGTTTATGCCTTGTTAATGCCTGCTGGTGCACTTTTGGCAGATGATTCCTCTGACTTTCAACTTCACTTCTTGAAAAGTGGTGGCTTACCCCTTGTGCTGAGTATGCTAACAAGAAATAACTTCCTGCCTAATACAGATATGGAGACACGAAGGGGTGCTTACTTCAGTGGTCTTAAAATAGCCAAACTCTTGTTAACTGCTATAGGCTATGGCCATGTTCGAGCTGTAGCAGAGGCTTGTCAACCAGTTGTAGGTGGTGCAGATCCCATAACACCGGTAATACATTTTTTAAAATGTTTTGTGGTTAATATTTAATTTTTAAAGTTAGAGCCTTCAGTGAGAGCATGCAAGTTCAATTCACTCTATTAAGTTATATTTGTGTTGAAATATTAAAAAAAAAAATTTTTTTTTTTGGCTGCGCTGTGCTGCATGTGGGATCTTAGTTCCTTGACCAGGGTTTGAACCTGGGAGCCCTGCAGTGCAAGCACCAGAGTCTTAACCACTGCACTGCCAGGGAAGTCCCCAAATGTAAATGTGATATACTGATTACAGTAACCTCAGAGGATACTTCATTCCCCTTAAGTATCCCCCCCCCCTTTTTTTTTTTACTTTTCAGTTGTTTTAAGTCTCATAAAAACTTCACATGAATCTTTTGTTGGCTCATACCTGAAAGTTATATAAAGACAGTTGGTTATAGAAGAAAAGATGTATTTGGCATGTCACCCACGTCTCATCCCGCTGAGCAATGTAACTACTGCGACTGACAAAGACTCTCTGTTTATGCTGGTAGCATCCTTAAAGCACAGATGCTCACCAGATGCTCTCAAGATATGCTGAGATTTGATGCAAATGTTGAATGTGGCTTCCAATTCTCACTGAAATTGAGTTTATTTACATTACAAGTGATGGTTTTATTAAATTGCTGAAGATAAACTAGCTTAGGCATACAGATTTTTTTTTCATCAGAAATGGGTTAGTTCTTAAGGCAATTTAAATAATTACTAGATATTTGATGTTAGAGTTAATTAATTATCTTAGGTGGGAGAGTAGTATTGTGGATATTGTTTAAAAGAAGAGTCATTAGGAATTCCCTGGTGGTCCAGTGGTCAGGACTCAGCACTTTCACTGCCAGGATGCAGGTTCAGTCCCTGGTCAGGGAACTAAGATTCTTCAAGCCACTGGGGCTGCCAAAAAGAATAATAATAAATAAAAAAATAAAAATTAGCATAAATTAAAAAAAATAAGAGTTACGCTAAGTCATTTCTAATAAAATAGAATGTCTGGGATTTTCTCCAGAATAATTCTGGGTGAGGTAGGCAGAGTTAGTGAGTTGGGGATTCAGTGAAACAAGTTTAGCCTTTTGTTTACAATTATTGAAGCTAGATAATGGGTACTTAAAGGTTATTTATAGTCTCTATGTTTTTATATAATTTTGAAAATTTGATTTGAAAAGTTAAAATTTATGCAAGCACTTTTAGAGAAGAAATTTATAGTGCTCTGTCCTCACTGTAAGTTTGATTGCTTTGTATTGTGGTTTATGTGCATATTTACATAAAAACAGATAGGTTCTGATCATGATCGTTTCCATAGTGGCTTAATGAAGTAACAAAGCAATTTTACGTATCTTCTTGTTCTTTTCCCTAAGACTTACTATTTAGAAAATGCCATAAGGATACAAAGATACATAATAGGGTCTAATTGCAAGCTGCCCACATTCTAGTAAGGAGTTAAGTGAAAAATTAGCATTTAAAATACATTTATTATAGAACCACATATAATATTTAGAATAGGGTTACAAGTTGATAAATACAGTAACTAGTAAAGAAAATTAATTCTGGGTGTTTTTCCTCATGGATTTAAGAATTTATACTCTTAAGTAAAACTTTATCATTTCCACATTTATACTTTTATTATTACTTCTTTAACTTAATTCCTTTTCCATGAAGTTTTAGACCTTTTTTTTTTTTTTTTTTGGTGGTACACGGGCTTCTCACTGTTGTGGCCTCTCCCGTTGCGGAGCACAGGCTCCGGATGCACAGGCTCAGCAGCCATGGCTCACGGGCCCAGCCACTCCGCGGCATGTGGGATCGTCCCGGACCAGGGCACGAACCCATGTCCCCTGCATCGACAGGCGGACTCTCAACCACTGCACCACCAGGGAAGCCCAGACCTTGTTTTTTTTTTTAATAGAAAATGTTTAGTTCTGCCAATACAGTAAGTGAAAGGAAAGTTATTTTTACCTTGTATACCATACTTAATCCTCATCCCAGTTTACTGAATTGAATTGGAAATTAACATATCAGTGGTGTTCTTAACAAGAAGAATTTCAGTGTAAAAGTGCCCTAAGCTTTTGATTTAAAAAATAAACCCTAAATAATTAGTAAAAGTGAATTAACTGTTTGAAAACATGTTTTTAGTCTTTGCACAGATAATCTATCATGCATCTATTATATACCATATATTGCTTAAGGTGAAAATGTTAACAAAAGCATACATGATTCTTATGTGTTCAGGCTAGTTCATTGGAAATTAGTAATCATGTAAATATATTGAGTTCCTTTATGTTAATTATTATACTTTATCTTATTTAATCATTAATATAAATATATTTGGTCAGTCACTTTTATTTCTTCCTATTTTTTAAGTGAAAATTTAAGATCTAAAGAGGTGAAATAACTTGACCCAAATAGTAAAAAGGACCTGAGAGTTTTAACTCTGTGAAGATGCTACTGTACTTATTCTGAAACTGTACTTATACCACCTGTACTACATTCACTTTTTATTTGAAATCTCATGTAGTAGCACCTGGCAAATAGACCTTCAAATACTTTTGGAAGGATTTAAATAATTAATATGTACATAATAATAAATAACAAAAGATTAAACAAAAAGTTAAACTTGTCCCATTTGAAGTTAAGAGAGAAGAGCTGGAAGCCTTGTACCTAGTCAGTCTTCGTTGTCCACCTAGAGACTGTAGGAACACCTCTGCAAACTCTTAGAATTTTTTAAAACATCTATTTTTGAAAAGATTTTCTTACCAAAACTTGACTGTAAAAGAAAGGTATATACAGAGGATGGGGGAGACTTCAGCACATTTTTGGTGATGTGTGTTTAGAGCACAGTTAACAAAGTACTTATGAACAAAATATAAAAACCATTTTAAAGACTGAAAGGGAAGGAAGTGAGAGAAATAATTTTAGAGATTAGATGATAAGAAGTTGAAAGTCTGTTTATTTGGTACCCTCAGTTTTCTTAGTCATATCACAGCAGGCATGGTCATTTGCTGAGTAGGAAGCCTGGGAAAAGGATTTTTGCTAGAGACCTATAAAGTCTATAGACCTATAAAGGATTTTGCTAGAGACCTATAAAGACCTATAAAGTTCAGAGCTGTGTCATTATGTCATGCAAGTGAAAGTGAACATAGTTGTAGAAACAGTTGAATTCATGTGAAATTGGAGTTTGCAGAGGAGTATTGTCACTTTTTAAAAGGCAACTAACAGAGGCAGTCTACAGGTTGGCAATCTGAAATGCTTTTTTATGCTGAGCACCATATATTCTACAGTAGATAAGTAGAAGGATGACATCCTAAGAGAGTGATGGTGGATGAGGAGCAAATGGTTGGGTTTTTGCTATGTACAAATTTTTGAAATTTAATCATGTACAAGTTTTTTACTCCCAAGTAAAAAGGTTAACTTTTTTCAGATTAACCACATTACTCATGATCAAGCAGTGGTGCTACAAAATGCCCTTCAGAGCATTCCTAACCCATCATCTGAGTGCATGCTTAGAAATGTATCCATACGTCTTGCTCAACAAATATCTGATGAGGTTAGTATCATACTTTGAAAGTTCTGGGACCTTGGTTGGCTTATTTTTTATTACTCTTGACACAGTCTTTACTTACTCATGAATATCACAACCTGAGGTTGAATATTCTGAGAGTATCACTTTAGATTCTCTTATTTTAACTAAAATTTGCTAAAATTGTATTTACTATTACATATTAACATCAGTACTTCAGAAAGTACTTTTTAAAAACTTTTAAACAGGCCTTTTGAGCTGTAATATATATTGCATAAACTAGATCAAAATAAAACATATACTGCGTTTTGACATAATGTTTAAATTAATGATACAGTCAAGAAACAGAGTATTTCTGTCAGCCCCAAAAGTTTTCTCTTCCTTACTGCAGGCATCTACTGCTGCTTTTGTCACTGTAGAGTAGTAATCATTTTCTTAAATTTTACATAAATAAAATCATATTATAAACGAAATTAAAGACAAATACATGGAGTCTTCTGTAACGTAGAAGACAATATGGTAAAAGTGTAAGTTACCAAATTGATCTATAGAATCAAGGCAATGCCAGTAAAAATTCTATCCAGTTAAAAAAAAAATTGTATACTCCTTTGTGTCTGGATTATTTCAGTCTGCATGATTTTGAAATTTATCGGTGCTGTATTATATGTCAATACTTTATCCATTTTGAGCAATATTACACTTTATGGTCATCCTACATGTTCTGTTAATGAACACTTGTGTTATTCCTAGTTTTTTTACTATTTGGAATAGAGCCATTTTGAAAATTACCAGTAAGTCACAAGTGCCTCTTTGGCACATGTTTTCTTATTTCTGGGTAAACACATAGGAGTGGAATGGCTGGGTAATTTCGTTTCTGTGTTTGTAAAATTCTTATGAAATATGTTCAAGCCAGATTAGATCTTAACCTGAAGCCTACATTGTGGCTATAGCTGATAAGCATGATTTTGCTTCACCTGTGTGTGTGTGTGTGTGTGTGTGTGTGTGTGTGTGTGTGTATATATATATATATATATATATATATATTTTAGTTTATTTATTTTAATTAATTTCTTTTTGGCTGCATTGGGTCTTTGTTGCTGCACGCGGGCTTTCTCTAGCTGCGGTGAGTGAGGGTTACTCTTCATTACGGTGCCTGGGCTTCTCATTGTGGTGGCTTCTCTTGTTGTAGAGCACGGGCTCTAGGCACGCAGACTTCAGTAGTTGTGGCATGTGGGCTCAATAGGTGTAGCGCACAGGCTCTGGAGCACAGGCTCAGTAGTTGTAGCACGGGAGCTTAGTTGCTCTGCGGCATGTGGGATCTTCCTGGACCAGGGCTCAAACCCGTGTCCCCTGCATTAGCAGGCAGATTCTTAACCACTGTGCCACCAGGGAAGCCCTGTCTGTATATGTTGTATGACTTGACGTTAAGATCCAAAAAAACATGGGACCAAGGCTACTTTGTTTTTCTTTTATTAATTTATTTTTTAATTTTATTGAGGTATAGTTGGTTTACAATGTGTTAATTTCTGCTGTACAGCAAAGTGATTGTTTTACATATATATATATATATATATATATATATATATGTATATTCTTTGTCATTCTTTTCCATTATGGTTTATCACAGAATATTGAATATAGTTCCCTGTGATTGGTGTTTATCCATCCTATATATAATAGTTTGCATCTGCAGGACCAAGTCTTCTTCACATCTTAAAGATAGCATAGACTGTCATAGTTATTTTATTCTGTCAGCACTTTAATTACTCATTTTCTTTCAGGCTTCAAGATATATGCCTGATATTTGTGAAATTAGAGCTATACAAAAAATCATCTGGGCATCAGGATGTGGGACATTAGATCTAGTATTTAGCCCAAATGAAGAAATCACTAAAATTTATGAGATGGTAAGAGTTATTACAGAAGTGCATTCCTTTTGTGTACATGTTAATTATGTATATGACTAAATTTTTCATCTTGTCTGCCATCTTTAAAGACCAATCACTGTGTATCTAATGGTTTAAGATAAACTTCTGTAGTTAGGATGAGAATGTATAAAATTTTATTTTGAAAATAAACTACTTCAAGATCTCACTGTAAGGCAGTTTTTTTCTAAAACTTTTTTAATCTCTTATTGAGTTGAATATAGTTACGCCATAAAGAATTTGCTTTTCCCAGTTTTCTTTAATTATTATTCTTTCTTCAAGTTTGTGGAATTATGACGTCCAAGTACTTTACTTCCTTCTTTTATAGCACTCAAAAGCAGCAACGGTTTCTACCATTTAGGTGTTATCCCTGTTTCTCATTTGATTAAGCAAATTATTTGCAGAAATGAGACTTTGTTTAGCTCTTTGATTTTCTATTCTGTTTACTTGTCTTTGATAGTCATTTCTGTATATTTAAGAGAGGAAAGTGGTTAATGGAATTGTAGAGGTTCCTTTTTGGAATATTTGAATGACTATTCTGTTCTAGACATATATTATACTGATTTTATTTTTTTGATAAATTATAATTATAAATTATTAGCTACCAACTTGAATATATTTTAGGTTGGAAAAGTCTTCTATAACCTTCCTCAACATTTGTGTAAGCTAGTTGCTTTTTTAATAAAATGGCATTTTAGATACGCTGTACAAGAAAACTAATCAAAGAACCAAGTACAGTGCCAGAGTTATTCTTTAGAAAGGAATCATGATTAATGCAGAAGTACACCACTTACACCCAGAAGAACAAGGAAGTAATTCTTAGCTTTTACTGAGCATACTTCTTTAATCCTCTTTGGGATATATTCCAAAGGGTCTCAAAAGCTACAGGTGAAGAGACTGAAGACAAATGGTCTTTAGTGAGTATACATAAGTTTTAAATACTAACTTGAAGGTTTGTGACTTTGTCCTAACTGTATCACTGGTAATTTACTCCTCATCATAATTTTACAGACCACCAATACAAGCAATGGGCCAGACATGGAAGATGAACAGGTTTGCTGTGAAGCATTGGAAGTGATGACATTATGTTTTGCTCTAATTCCAACAGCCCTGGATGCACTTAGTAAAGAAAAGGACTGGCAGACATTTATCATTGACTTACTGTTGCACTGTCCCAGCAAGTAAGTGATTTTTTTTTATTGTTGTTTTGTGAGAAGTCTGACCGTATTCTTTTAGGCAGACATGAATTAATTTTGATCAAAGTTTATCTCAGAAGTCAAATAAGGAAACCTTTTTCTTGTCTACATTAGCACTTTGATATTTAGGAAACATGTATTTAATATTTTTCACTTAACCTAAATATGTTTTCATCTCTGGAAAATGCCCCTGTTGATTTTTAAATTTCTTTTACAGTTTTTTAATTGTGGTAAAGTGTATAGTTATTTGTAACAAAAAATCAGACATTTTAATGACTTTTAAGTGAACAGTTAAGGGACATTGAAAACATTTACACTGTTGGGCAGTCGTCACCACTATTTCCTAAATTTTTCATCATACCAAACACATTAAGTAGTAACTTACTCCCATTTCCAAACCTCTGTGCCACTGTTTACCTCTAATATATATCCTGTCTCTGTGAATTTGCCTATTGTCAGTACCTCATATAAGTGGAATTACACAGTGCTAGTCTTCTTGTGTTTCATTTAGCAAAATCTCAAGGTTCATACATGTAGCTTGTTGAAGGATTTCCTTCATTTTTAATGCTCTATAATATTTCACTTTATGTATGTATTATATTTTTGCTTATGCATTCATCTGTTGGTGGACACTTTGATTGTTTCTACTTCGGGCTATTGTGAGTAGTACTGCTATGACCATTGTTGTAAACACAGATACGTGTTTTAGTTCCCATTCTCAGTCTTTTTAGCATGTAATTTGGAGTGGATCTGTTAGGTCATGTAGAAATCCTGTGTTTAACTTCCTCAGGGTCCACCAAACTGAATTACACAGTGGCTTCACCATTTTATACACCCACAAGCAGTGTACAAAGATTTCAGTTTCTCCACATCCTCTTTCATACCTGCTATTTTCTGACATTTTAATAATAGCCACCCTAATGGGTGTGTGGTGGATCTCACAGTAGTTTTGATTTTCATTTTTCTTTATGGTTAGTGATGTTAAGCATCTCTTCATGTGCTTATGGTATATCCTCTGTGGAGAAATCTCTAGTTAGACATTTAAGTAAGTCCATTTTTCTTTGAATTTTAGAATAGGTTTCTGCATTTCTGTGATAAAAAGAATTTTGAAAGAAATTACATTAAATCTATAGATTGCTCTGAGTGGTATTAACATGTTAACAATGTTAAGTTTCAGTATGTGATGCAGGTTATCTTTCTATATTTAGGTCTTCTTTCATTTCTTTTGACACTATTGCACCTTCTTGGTTTTATTTAAAAGTATTCTTTCCGCTGCTATTCTAGGTGGAATTGTTTTCTTAATTTTCTATTTGGGTTGTTCGTTGCTAGTACCTAGAAATACACATGATTTTTGTGTTTGATTTTGTATTTTACAGTTTTGCTGGATTAAGCTTCTGAATGGATTTGTTAGGGTGTTCTCAATATCAGAGCCTGTCATTTGTAAAAAGAGGTAGTTTTACTTCTACCTTTGCAATTTGGATGTGTGTCATTTGCCTTTGCTTACTTACTCTGTTATGTTGAATAGAGATAGTGACAGCAAGCATCCTTTTCTCGTTCGTGGTACGGAGAGAAAACTTTCACTCTTTCATCTAATGTGATGTGAGCTGTCAAGTTTTTCATTGATGTCTTTACTCTCCTAAGAAAGTTCCTTTTTATTCTTAGCTTATTAAGTATTTTTATCATGAAAAAGTTGAAATTTGGGTGTTTTTTCTGAATCATTTGAGATGGTCATGTGGTTTTCCCCTTTTTTATATGTATGTGTTGTATTAACATAACTGATTTATATAATGAACCACTCTTCCATTCTTGGAATAAATCTCACTTGGTCATGTTGTATATATTTCTGTATTTAGTTGTCAATATTTTACTGAGAATTTTTAATTTATTTTATTGTGGTAAAAATATGTGACATCATACTGTTTGAAAGTTTACAGTTAATGTTAAAGTTATTTACATGGTTCTGCAATAGAGCTCTAACATTTTCATCTTTCAGAACTGAAACTCTGTTCCCACTACACACTAAATCTCCAATCTATCTTGCCACCACTACTCCCCCCTGCACCCTCCCTCTTGGGAAATGCCTTTCTACTTTATGTTTCTGTGATTTTGACTACTTTATTTATTTATTTTTTAACATCTTTATTGGAATATAACTGCTTTACAATGGTGTGTTAGTTTCTGCTTTATAACAAAGTGAATCAGTTATACATATTTTCCCATATCTCTTACCTCTTGTGTCTCCCTCTCTCTCACCCTCCCTATCCCACCCCTCTAGGTGGTCACAAACCACCTAGCTGATCTCCCTGTGCTATGTGGCTGCTTCCCACTAGCTATCTGTTTTACGTTTGGTAGTATATATATGTCCATGCCACTGTCTCACTTTGTCACAGCTTATCCTTCCCCCTCCCCATATTCTCAAGTCCATGCTCTAGTAGTTCGGTGTCTATTCCCATCTTGCCCCTAGATTCTTCCTGACCTTTTTTTTTTTCCCCCTTAGATTCCATATATATGTGTTAGCATACGGTATTTGTTTTCCTCTTTCTGACTTACTTCACTCTGTATGACAGACTCTATGTCCATCCACCTCACTACAGATAACTCAATTTTGTTTCTTTTTATGGCTGAGTAATATTCCATTGTATATATGTACCACATCTTCTTTATCCATTTACCTGTTGATGGACACTTAGGTTGCTTCCATGTCCTGGCTGTTGTAAATAGAGCTGCAATGAACATTGTGGTACATGACTCTTTGAATTATGGTTTTCTCAGGGTATATGCCCAGTAGTGGGATAGCTGGGTCATAGTTCTATTTGTAGTTCTATTTGTGGTTTTCTAAGGAACCTCCATACTGTTCTCCATAGTGGCTGTATCAATTTACATTCCCACCAGCAGTGCAAGAGTGTTCCCTTTCTCCATACACTCTCCAGCATTTATTGTTTTTAGATTTCTTGGTGATGGCCATTCTGACTGGTGTGAGATGATATCTCATTGTAGTTTTGATCTGCATTTCTCTAATGATTAATGATGCTGAACATTCTTTCATGTGTTTATTGGCAATCTGTATATCTTCTTTAGAGAAATGTCTATTTAGGTCTTTTGCCCATTTTTGGATTGTTTTTTTTTTTGTTATTGAGCTGCATGAGCTGCTTGTAAATTTTGGAGATGAATCCTTTGTCGGTTGCTTCATTTGCAAATATTTTCTCCCATTCTGAGGGTTGTCCTTTGGTTTTGTTTATGGTTTCCTTTACTGTGCAAAAGTTTTAAGTTTAATTAACTCCCATTTGTTTTGTTTTTATTTCCATTACTCTCGGAGGTGGGTCACAAAGGATCTTGCTGTGATTTATGTCATAGAGTGTTCTGCTTATGTTTTCCTCTAAGAGTTTGATAGTGTCTGGCCTTACATTTAGGTCTTTAATCCATTTTGAGCTTATTTTTGTGTATGGTGTTAAGGAGTGTTCTAATTTCATACTTTTACATGTACCTGTCCAGTTTTCCCAGCACCACTTATTGAAGAGACTGTCTTTTCTCCACTGTATATTTTTGCCTCCTTTATCAAAGAGAAGGTGACCATATATGCGTGGGTTTATCTCTGGAATTTCTATCGTGTTCCATTGATCTATATTTCTGTTTTGTGCCAGTACCATACTGTCTTGATTACTGTAGCTTTGTAGTATAGTCTGAAGTCAGGGAGCCTGATTCCTCCAGCTCCTTTTTTCGTTCTCAAGATTGCTTTGGCTATTCGGGGTCTTTTGTGTTTCCATACAAATTGCGAAATTTTTTGTTCTAGTTGTGTGAAAAATGCCAGTGGTAGTTTGATAGGGATTGCATTGAATCTGTAGATTGCTTTGGGTGGTAGAGTCATTTTCACAATGTTGATTCTTCCAATCCAAGAACATGGTATATCTCTCCATCTATTTGTATCATCTTTAATTTCTTTCATCAGTGTCTTACAATTTTCTGCATACAGGTCTTTTGTCTCCTTAGGTAGGTTTATTCCTAGATATTTTATTCTTTTTGTTGCAATGGTAAATGGGAGTGTTTTCTTGATTTCACTTTCAGATTTTTCATCATTAGTGTATAGGAATGCCAGAGATTTCTGTGCATTAATTTTGTATCCTGCTACTTTACCAAATTCATTGATTAGCTCTAGTAGTTTTCTGGTAGCATCTTTAGGATTCTCTATGTATAGTATCATGTCATCTGCAAACAGTGACAGCTTTACTTCTTCTTTTCTGATTTGGATTTCTTTTATTTCTTGACTACTTTAGATAGTCAAATCTACTTTATTTTTTTAATAGATCTTTATTGGAGTATAATTACTTCACAATACTGTGTTAGTTTCTGCTGCACAACAAAGTGAATCAGCTATATGCATACATACGTCCCCATATCCCCTCCCACTTGAGCCTCCCTCCCATCCTCCCTATCGCACCCCTCTTGGTCATTGCAGAGCACCAATCCGATCTCCGTGTGCTACGCTGCTGCTTCCCACCAGCCAACTGTTTTAGATTCAGTAGTGTATATATGACGATGCTACTCTCACTTCGTCCCAGCTTCCCTGTCCCACCCTGTGTCCTCAGGTCCACTCTCTATGTCTACCTCTTTATTCCTGCCCTGCAGCTAGGTTCATCAGTACCTTTTTTTTTTTCTTCTAACATTCCATATGTATGCATTAGCATACAGTATTTGTTTTTCTCTTTCTGACTTCATTCTGTGTGACAGATTCTAGGTCCATCCACCTCACTACAAATAACTCAATTTCATTTCTTTTTATGGCCGAGTAATATTCCATTGTATATATGTGCCACATCTTCTTTATCCATTCATCTGTCGATGGGTATTTAGGTTGCTACCATGTCCTGGCTATTGTAAATAGTGCTGCAGTGAACATTGTGGTACATGTCTCTCTTTTTTTTTTAACATCTTTATTGGCATATAATTGCTTTACAATGGTGTGTTAGTTTCTGCTTTATAACAAAGTGAATCAGTTATACAAATGTTCCCATATCTCTTCCCTCTTGCGTCTCCCTCCCACCCACCCTCCCTATCCTACCCCTCCAGGCGGTCACAGAGCACCGAACCGATATCCATGTGCCATGCGGCTGCTTCCCACTAGCTATCTACCTTACGTTTGTTAGTGTGTATATGTCCATGACTCTCTCTCGCCCTGTCATAGCTGACCCTTCCCCCTCCCCATATCCTCAAGTCCGTTCTCCAGTAGGTCTGTGTCTTTATTCCTGTATTACCCCTAGGTTCTTCATGACATTTTTTTTCCTTAAATTCCATATATATGTGTTAGCATACGGTATTTGTCTTTTTCTTTCTGACTTACTTCACTCTGTATGACAGACTCTAGGTCTGTCCACCTCATTACAAATAGCTCAATTTCGTCTTTTTATGGCTGAGTAATATTCCATTGTATATATGTGCCACATCTTCTTTATCCATTCATCCGATGATGGGCACTTAGGTTGTTTCCATCTCCGGGCTATTGTAAATAGAGCTGCAATGAACATTTTGGTACATGACTCTTTTTGAATTTTGGTTTTCTCAGGGTATATGCCCAGTAGTGGGATTGCTGGGTCATATGGTAGTTCTATTTGTAGTTTTTTTAGGAACCTCCATACTGTTCTCCATAGTGGCTGAACCAATTCACATTCCCACCAGCAGTGCAAGAGTGTTCCCTTTTCTCCACACCGTCTCCAGCATTTATTGTTTCTAGATTTTTTGATGATGGCCATTCTGACTGGTGTGAGATGATATCTCATTGTAGTTTTGGTTTGCATTTCTCTAATGATTAATGATGTTGAGCATTCTTTCATGTGTTTGTTGGCAGTCTGTATATCTTCTTTGGAGAAATGTCTATTTAAGTCTTCTGCCCATTTTTGGATTGGGTTGTTTGTTTTTCTGTTATTGAGCTGCATGAGCTGCTTGTAAATTTTGGAGATGAATCCTTTGTCAGTTGCTTCATTTGCAAATATTTTCTCCCATTCTGAGGGTTGTCTTTTGGTCTTGTTTATGGTTTCCTTTGCTGTGCAAAAGCTTTGAAGTTTCATTAGGTCCCATTTTTTAATTTTTATTTCCATTACTGTAGGAGGTGGGTCGAAAAAGATCTTGCTGTGGTTTATGGCAAAGAGTGTTTTTCCTATGTTTTCCACTAAGAATTTTATAGTCTCTGGTTTTAAATTTAAGTCTTTAATCCATTTGGAGTTTATTTTTGTGTATGGTGTTTGTTAGTGTTCTGATTTCATTCTTTTACACGTAGCTGTCAAGTTTTCCCAGCACCACTTCTTTTTTTTTTTTAAATAGCATTATAGAAGCCCTGTGATTGTTTTTTTTAATTATTATTATTATTTAGTTTTGGCTTCATTGGGTCTTCGATGGGTCTTCATTGCTGTGCACAGGTTTTTCTCTGGTTGCGGCGAGTGGGGCCTACTCTTCATTGCAGCGCACGGACTTCTCATTGTGGTGGCTTCTCTTACTGCAGAGCATGGGCTCTAGGTGCACTGACTTAAGTAGTTGTGGCTCACAGGCTCTAGAGCACAGGCTCAGTAATGTGGCATAGAGACTTAGTTGCTCCAAGGCATGTGGGATCTTCCTGGACCAGGGCTTGAACCCGTGTCCCCTGCATTGGCAGGCAGATTCTTAAGCACTCCGCCACCAGGGAAGCCCCCCAAGCACCACTTACTGAAGAGGTTGTCTTTTCTCCATTGTATGTTCTTGCCTCCTTTGTCGTAAATTTGGTGCTCATATGTGTGTGGGTTTACCTCTGGGCTTTCTATCCTGCACCATTGATCTGTATTTCTTTTTTTCTGCCAGTACCGTACTGTCTTGATTACTGTAGTTTTGTGGTATAGTTTGAAGTCAGGGAGCCTGATTCCTCCAACTCTTTTTCTCTTAAGATTACTTTTGCTGTTCAGGGCCTTTAGTGTTTACATACAAATGGTAAAATTTTTTGGTCTAATTCTGTGAAGAATGCCGTTGGTAGTTTGATAGGGATTGCATTGAATCTGTAGATAGCTTTTGATAGTATAGTCATTTTCACAATATTGATTCTTCCAATCCAAGAACATGGTATATTTCTGCATCTGTTTATGTCATCTTTGATTTCTTTCATCAGTGTTTTATAGTTTCTGAGTAGATGCCTTTCACCTCCTTAGGCAGGTTTATTTCTAGGTGTTTTATTCTTTTTGTTGCAATGGTGAATGGGAGTGTTTCCTTAATTTCTCTTTCTGATTTTTTTGTTACTGGTGTACAGGAATGCCAGCGATTTCTGTGCATTAATTTTGTATCCTGCAACCTTACCAAATTCATTGATTAGTTGTAGTTTTCTGGTGGCATCTTTAGGATTTTCTATGTATAGTATCATGTCATCGACAAACAGTGGCAGTTCTGCTTCTTCTTTTCCAAGTTGTATTCCTTTTATTTCTTTTTCTTCTCTGATGGCTGTGTCTAGGACTTCCAAAAGTATGTTGAATAAGAGGGATGAGAGTGGACATCGTTGTCTTATTCCAGATCTTAGTGGAAATACTTTCAGTTTTTCATCATTGAGTATGATGCTTGTTGTGGGTTTATCATATATGGCCTTTATTTTGTTGAGGTAGGTTCCTTCTGTACCCATTTTCTGGAGAGTTTTTATCATAAATGGGTGTTGAATTTTGTCAAAAGCTTTTTCTGCATCTATTAAGAGGATCATATGGTTTTTATTTCATAATTTGTTAATGTTTGTTAATTTGTTAATGTTTCACATTGATTGATTTGCGTATATTGAAGAATCCTTGCATCCCTGGGATAAATCCCACTTGATCATGGCGTATGATCCTTTTTTCTGCTGTTGGATTCTGTTTGCTAGTATTTTGTTGAGGATTTTTGCATCTATGTTCATCAGTGATATTGGTCTATAATTTTCTTTTTTTGTGTGATATCTTTTTCTGGTTTTGGTGTCGGTGGGTGGTGGCTTCATAAAATGAATTGGGGAGTGTTTCTCCCTCTTCGATTTTTTGGAGGAGTTTGAGAAGGATTGGTTTTAACTCTTCTCTAAATGTTTGATAGAATTCACCTGTGAAGCCGTCTGGTCCTGTACTTTTGTTTGTTGGAAGGTTTTTTTATTTCAGTTTCAATTTCATTACTTGTGATAGGTCTGTTTATATTTTCTAATTCTTCCTGGTTCAGTCTTAGAAAATTGTACCTTTCCAAGAATTTGTCCATTTCTTCTTGGCTGTCTGTTTTATTGTTATATAGTTTTTTGTAGTAGTCTCTTATAATCCTTTGTACTTCTGCAGGGTCAGTTTTGATTTCTCCTTTTTCATTTCTAATTTTATTGATTTGCATCCTCTGCCTTTTTTTCTTGATGAGTCTGGCTAAGGGTTTATCAAGTTTGTTTATGTTCTGGTACTAAAAGATCCAGCTTATAATTTTACTGATCTTTGCTATTGTTTTCTTCATTTCTATTTTATTTATTTCTGCTCTGATCTTTATAATTTCTTTCCTTCTACTGACATTGGGTTTTCTTTGTTCTTCTTTCTCTAGTTCTTTTTTTTTTTTTTTTCCGGTACGCGGGCTTCTCACTGTTGTAGCCTCTCCTGTTGTGGAGCACAGGCTCCAGACATGCAGGCTCAGCAGCCATGGCGCACAGGCCCAGCCACTCCACGGTATGTGGGATCTTCCCGGACTGGGGCACGAACCCATGTCCCCTGTATCGGCAGGCGGACTCTCAACCACTGCGCCACCAGGGAAACCCCTTTCTCTAGTTCTTTTAAGTGTAGGGCTAGATGTTTATTTGAGATTTTTCTTGTTTCTTGTGGTGAGATAAAATTGCTATAAACTTCCCTTTTAGAACTGCTTTTGCTGTGTCCCATAGGTTTTGGGTCATTGTGTTTTCATTGTCATTTGTTTCTAAGTATTCTTTAATTTCTTTTTTGATTTCTTCAGTGATCTCTTGGTTATTTAGTAGTGCACTGTTTAGCCTTCATGTATTTGTATTTTTACAGTTTTTTCCCTGTAATTAATTTCCAGTCTCATAGCGTTGTGGTCAGAAAAGATGCTTGATAGGATTTCAGTTTTCTTCTATTTTCTGAGGCTTGATTCGTGACCCAAGAGGTGATCTATCCTGTAGAATGTTCCATGTGCAATTGAGAAGAAAGTGTATTCTGCCACTTTTGGGTGGAATGTTCTTTAAATATCAGTTAAATCTGTCTGGTGTACTGTGTCAATTAAAGCTGGTGTTTCCCTATTTATTTTCTATTTGGACAATCTGTCCATTGGTGAAAGTGGGGTGTTAAAGTCCCCTATTATTATTTTGTTACTGTTGATGTCTCCTTTAATGGTTGTTAGCAGTTGCCTTATGTATTGAGGTGCTCCTGTACTGGGTGCATAAACATTTATAATTGTTAATACCTTCTTCTTGGATTGATTCTTTGATCATTACGTAGTGTTCCTCCTTATCTCTTGTAACAGTTTCTATTTTAAAGTCTGTTTTATCTGACAGTAGTATTGCTATTCCAGCTTTCTTTTTATTTCCATTTGCATCAAATATCTTTTTCCGTCACTTCACTTTCAGTCTGCATGTGTCCCTAGGTCTGAAGTGAGTCTTTTTTAGACAGCATATATATGGGTCTTGTTTTTGTATCCATTCATCCAGTGTCCGTCTTTTGGTTGGGGCATTTAATCCATTTACATTCAAGGTCATTATCGATATGTATGTTCCTATTACCTTTTTCTTATTTGTTTTGGGTTTGTTTTTGTGGGTCTTTTTCTTGTGTTTCCCATCTAGGGAAGTTTCTTTAGCATTTTTTGTAAAGTTGGTTCGGTGGTGCTGAATTCTCTTAGCTTTTGATTGTCTGAAAAGCTTTTGACTTCGCCATTGAACCTGAATGAGATCCTTGCGGGGTAGAGTAATCTTGGTTGTAGGTTCTTCTCTTTAATCACTTTAAGTATATATCATGCCACTCCCTTCTGGCTTGTAGAGTTTCTGCTGAGAAATCAGCTGTTAACCTTATGGGAGTTCCCTTGTATGTTATTTGTCATTTTTCCCTTGCTGCTTTCAGTAATTTTTCTTTGTCTTTAATTTTTGCCAGTTTGATTACTGTGTGTCTCGGCATGTTTCTCCTTGGGTTTATCCTGTATGGGACTCTCTGCGCTTCGTGGACTTGGGTGACTATTTCCTTTCCCATGTTAGGAAGTTTTCAACTATAATCTCTTCACATATTTTCTCAGACCCTTTCTTTTTCTCTTCTTCTTTTGGGACCCCTGTAATTCGAATGTTGGTGTGTCTAGTGTTGACCCAGAGGTCTCTGAGATGGTCTTCAGTTCTTTTCATTCTTTCTTTTTATTCTGCTCCTTAGCAGTTATTTCCACCATTTTGTCTTCCAGCTCACTTATTCATTCTTCTGCCTCATTTATTCTGTTACTGATTCATTCTAGTGTATTTTTCATTTCAGTTACTGTGTTGTTCATCTCTGTGTCTTTGTTCTTTAGTTCTAGATCTTTGTTAAACATTTCTTGTATTTTCTCAATCCATGCCTCCATTCTATTTCCAAGATTCTGGATCATCTTTACTGTCATTACTCTGAATTCTTTTTCAGGTAGAGTGTTTCCTCTTCATTTATATGGTCTTGTAGGTTTTTACCTTCTTCATCTGCGACAAATTTTTTTGCCATCTCTCTTTTTTTTTCCTTGAGTGGGATTGTGTTCCTGTCTTTCTGGTTGTTTGGCCTGAGGCTTTTCCACACTGGAGTTTGTAGGCTTTTCGGTAGAATTGGGTCTTGGTGCTGAGACGAGGAACTCCATGAGACCTCACTCTGGTGAATATTCCCTGGGGTCTGAGGTTCTCTGTTAGTCCAGTCGTTCAGACTCGGAGCTCACACCACAGGAGCTTTGCGCTTACACCTGGCTCATGAACCAAGATCCCTCAAGCTGAGTGCGGTGGGCCAAAAAAAGAACAATAACAAAGTAAAAAATAAAATTAGACTAGGACACTAACAGATATGTTAGAAAGAATATAAAAGTAAAAATACAGACGAATCAACAACCAGAACATACATCATTACAACAATAGTAAAAAAAAGAGGAGGCGGGAAAAGAAAAAGGGGAAGAAGGCCTTGGCTCTGGAGGTCGGGGCCTAAGCAAGGGTGAGGTTTGGGCAGTGGGCGGGACCAATGCTTAGGATCCACAAGGCTGGAAAAGGCCCTGCAGGGTATGGCTTAAGCTCAAGGGACAGAATGGGACCAGGCGTGCTCCCCACCCCTGGTCTCAGAGGGCAGGGGACTTCACCTGCAAGCCTAGTAGGCTTCCTGGGCTTCAGTGGGTGGGGCAGTCACCCTGCTCTCCTGCTCCTCCCAGAGGGCCTCTCCAGACTGCCTCTCTTGTTCTCCCCTCAGCCTCCTTCCTACGCCCCCAAGGACCCACATGACCTGGAGGGGACCTCAGAGGGCAGGGAATTGTCCTGGGAGCTCAGCAGGCTCCCCTGGCCCCAGTGGGCAGGGCAGTCGCTCCCCCCCCCCCCCCCCCACTCCTCCAGAATGGCTCATCCCACCTGCCTCTCCTGATCTTCCCAGCCTCCCTCCTGTGCCCCCAGGACCCACAGTGCCTGGATGGGGCTTTGGAGGGGGGGATACTCCCTGATCTCCTGATCTCCCCAGCCTCAGGGGTACTGTCTGGCCTCCACTTCTCCTCCCCCCTCAGTCCCCTTAACGTCCTACCGGTTCACTTTCAGGTTCCTCCCATTTCCTTGGGTGTTAGGTTCCCCAACCAGTGGCTGGCAGGCACCCTAGTTTTGGGGAGATGCCAGCTCTGCATCTTCCCACACCGCCATCTTGACTCCGCCTCCAAATCTACTTTAGATTCATATGATTGGAATCATACAGTATTAGTCCTTATATGACTGGACTGTTTTCCTTAGCATAATGTCCTCCAGGTTCTTCCATGTTATAGCATGTGACAGGATTTCCCTCTTTTGTAAGTTTGCATCACATTATATAACATGTATATCACATGTTCTTTGTCCACTCATCTGTTAATAGACATTTGGGTTACTTTTATAGTGAATAACTCTCTAATGAATTTGGATATGCAGATATCTCTTTGAGAGCCTGCCTTGAATTCTTTTGGTTATATACCTAGAAGTGGGGTTGGTGGATTGTAGGATAATTCTAGTTTTAAGTTTTTGGGAACCCTCTATACTGTTTTCCATGGTAACTGCACCATTTAACATTCCCAGTAATGCACATAGGTCCAAATTTCTCTACATCCCTGATGATACCTGTTATTTTGATACTGGTCATCCTGTTGTGTGTAAAATGATACCTTATGGTTTTGATTTGAATTTCTCTTATGATGAGTGATGTTAAGATCATTTTCATGTGCTTGTTGGTCTTTTTGAGTATATTTGCATCTGTACTTTTAAGGTTATCAGTCTTGCAGTAGATTTGTCTGGCTTTGCTAACAGGATAATTTTGGCCTTATGGAATAAATTAGGAAGTAGTCTCTCCCATAAAATTTTTACAAAAAATTAAGTTTGTTTCAGTTCTTCATTTTTTTTGCGGTATGTGCGCCTCTCACTGTTGTGGCCTCTCCCGTTGCGGAGTACAGGCTCGGCGGCCATGGCTCACGGGCCCAGCCGCTCTGCGGCATGTGGGATCTTCCCGGACCAGGGGACGAACCCATGTTCCCTGCATCGGCAGGCGGACTTTCAACCACTGCACCACCAAGGAAGCCCTCATTTCTTCGTTGTTTGCTAAAATTCACCAGTGAATCCTTTCTGCTCCTAGGCTTTTCTTTGTTGCGGGATGTTTTGTTTTTTGTTTTTGTGGTACGCGGGCCTCTCACTGTTGTGACCTGTCCCACTGCAGAGCGCAGGCTCCGGATGCGCAGGCTTAGCGGCCATGGCTCACGGGCCCAGCTGCTCTGCGGCATGTGGGACCCTCCCAGACCTGGGCACGAACCCATGTCCCCTGCATCGGCAGGCAGAGTCCCAACCACTACGCCACCATGGAAGCCCTGTTCGGGAATGTTTTTGATGATTGATTCAATTTCCTTATTACAGATCTATTGGTTGATTTTTTTTAAATTAAATTTTAAAAGATTTTTCTGCTTACCCTGAATTTAATTTGCTGTATTTTTCTATTTTAAAGTGTATGCCTACATTTGTCATTCTAGATCTTCTTTTCCTATATGTGCATCAGGTGCTACTAATTGTTCAGCATTGCTTTTACTGTACCCTATAAATTTGATATGGTATTTTCAGTTTCATTTTGTTTGAAGTAATTTTTTGAGACTTCTTCTTTGATCCATGTATTATTTAGAATTATGTGGTTTAATCTCTAATCTGTTTTGGGTTTTCCAGCCATCACTTTCTTGTTCAGTTTTAGTTTAAATCTGTTGTGATCTGAGGGCATACTTTGTATGTTTTCTATTCTTTCAAATTTGTTAAAGTATGTTTTTTGTCCCAGAAATTAGTTTATCTTATTGAGTGTTAGTGTCAGCCTGAGAAAAATATACATTACTGGCAGAGGAGTTTCATTTATTTTTCCTTGAATTATTATCAGTTTTATTTCTCCTTGAATTATTATCAGTTTTTACCTCTGTAGTTTGAACCTGTTGTTAGGTGCATAAATATTAAAGATTGTTATATATCATTATTTAATGCTCCTTTTTCATTCCTGATAACTTTCCTTGCTCTGTAGTCTACTCTGTGAAATTATAATTCTCTCTTTATTACAGCTACTCCAGCTTTCTTTTTATTGGTGTTAGCATAGAATATATTCTCCAGCATCCGACTGTGTCTTTGAAATGGGTTTTTTTAATAGCAATATATAGTTGGGTATTATTTCTTTTACACTGTCTTACAATCTGTATCCTTTATTTAGTGTATTTAGACCTTGACTTTTAATATTATTATGTCTTTGGATTAATATGTACCATATTTGTTGCTGTTTTCTGTGCTTTTTCCATATTTTTGATTCTTTCTCCTTAACTTTTTCTTTCTTTCTGTCTTTTGTTTTTTTTAAGTATGTATAATCATGTAATTAGTTATTAGCTTTCTTATTTAGAGCTTAACTATACTAGTGAATTTTTTTTCCCCAAATTTACAAATGGCTTGCAAGTGTAAAAATTATCACTGTGGAAAATGTCTAATACTAAGCTTCTTGAGAAAGTAGATACAGAATTGTAAATATTGCATATTGACCTATTTTTATTTTTCCCCAGCTTTATTTAGGTATACTTGACAAACAAAAGGTATATATATTTAAGATGTGAAATGTGATTTCTTTTTTGGGTATATTTCTATATTGTGAAATGATTATCACAGTCAAGCTAAATAATATATTGCTCACCTCACATAGGTATGATTTGTTGTTTGGCATGGTGAGAAAATTTAAGTTCAACTCTCTTAATTTCAGATATTGTGATACATTATTATTAAGGATAATTACCAAACTGTGCATTAATTTCTTTAAAACTTATTCACCCTTCATAATTGAAACTTTCTGCAGTTTGACTAACTTATTCGCATTTCCCCCTTCCCGGTCACTGGTCAGTCTTAAACATCTGTGCTTATAAGAATGGGACTTTTTAAGATTTCAGATGTGGGTGAGATTATACAGTATTTGTCTATCTAGTTCTGGCTTATTTCACTTAGCACGGTGACCTCCATTCATGGTGTCACAAATGGCAGGATTTCCTTTTTATATGGCTCAGTAATACTCTGCTGTAGACATTTATCATATTTTCTTTATCCTGCCATCCGTCAACAGACAGATTGCTTTCATGTCTTGAAATAATACTGTAATAATCATGGGAATGTTAAGATCTTTTCAAGACACTGATTTCATTCCACTGGATATATATTCAGAAGTGGGATTGCAGGATCATATGGTAGTTCTATTTTTAGTTTTTTAAGAAACCTTCATAATGTTTTCGATAATAGATGCACAAATTTAATTTACAACCAACAGTGTTCAAGGGCTCTTTTATCCACATCCTTGGCAAAACTTGTTATCTATTGACTTTTTGAAAATAGCCATCCTGACATGGTGAGATGTTTTTTGATTTCTATTTCCGTGATTATTATTCATAATGTTTATTTTTTCAAATACCTATTAGCCTTTGTGTGTCTTTGGAAAAATGTCTGTTCAGGTCCTGTGCCCGTTTATTTCGGGTTGTTTGGTTTTTTGGTATTAAATTGTATGAGTTCCTTATATTTCGGGTCTAAATCTCTTAATCAGATATGTGGTTTCCAAATATATTCTTTTTTCTTGGCCTCACTGTGCATCATGTGGTATCTTAGTTACTCCGACCAGGGATTGAACTGAAGCCCCCTTCAGTGGAAGCGTGGAGTCGTAACCACAGAACTACCAGGGCAGTCCCTATTCTCTTTTTCATAGGTTGCCTTTTCACTGTTGTTTCCTTTGCCATGAAACTTGTTTGTTTGCTGCAGTCCCATTTATCTGTTTTTGCTTTTGTTGCCTCTCATTTTGGTGTCAAATCCAAAAAAATCAGTTGCCCAAAACAATGTCAAAAACCTTTTTTTCTGTTTTCTTCTAGTAATTTTATGATTTCAAGTTCTAGGTTTAAGACTAATTCATTTTGAATTACTCTTTTAGATAGTGTAAGATAAAGATTCTTTTCATTCTTATACATGTGGATTTATAGTTCCCTCTATACTGCTTGTGGAAATACTGTTCTTTCCCCATTGTGTATTCATGGCACTCTTACCAAGGATCACCTGACCATAAGTGTATGATTTTATTTCTGGGCTGTGTAGTCTGTTCTGTTGATCTGTATGTCTGTCTTTATGTAAATACTCTACTCTTTTAATTACTACAGTTTTATAATATAATTTGAAACCAAGAAGTATGACGCTTTCACCTTCTTCGTTTTACTCAGGATTGCTTTGGCTATTTCGGGTCTTCTGTGGCTCCATATGAATTTAGGATTGTTTTTATATTTTTGTTAGAATGCCATTGTTATTTTGATAGGGATTGCATTGAAGTAGGTTACTTAGGATGGTGTGGACATTTTAATTATAATATTAATTCTCCTAATCCATGAACACAGAATGTCTTTCTTTAATTTCCTTCATCACTGTTTTATAATTTTCAGTGTGCAAGGCTTTTCACCTCTTTGGATAAGTTTATTCTAAGTACTTTATTCTTTATGTTCCTGAAGTTAATGGGATTGTTCTCTTAATATCTTTTTCCTGAGAAATGCAGCTGTTTTTTGTATATTAATTTGGGGTGTGGGGGTGCATGCCGTGCAGCTTGAGAGATCTTAGATCCCAGACCAAGGTCAATGCCCCCTGCAGTGGGAGTCCTTGTTTATTGATTTTTGTATCCTGCATCTTTATACGTTTTTTCATGGAGTCTTTGGAGTTTTTTTACATTTATGATTATGCCATCTGAAAACAGCCAGTAGTACTTCTTCCTTTCAATTTGGACGCATTTTGTTTCTTGTGTAATTGCTCTGGAGAGAATTTATATTGCTGTGTTTGGTAGAAGCAGTGAGAGTGGGTTAGAGGGAAAGCTTTCAGGTTTTCACCATTAGTTATGATGTTAACTGAGGGCTTGTCATATGGCTTTAATTGTGTTGAGGTGAATTTCTTCCCTTTTTTTTTTCCTCACAGTTTTAATCATGAATAGTTGTTGAACTTTGTGAAATGCTTTTTCTGTATCCACTGTGTTGATTGTTGTCATTTTCTTTTATTTCATTAGTGTGATGTAGCACATTGACTGATTTGCCTGTGTTGAATCATGCTTGCATCCCAGGGATAACTCCAACATGGTCATGGTGTATAATCCTTTTAATGTGCTGTTTGTTTTGTTTTGTTTTTTGTTTGTTTTTATTGTTTGTTTAAATTGTATTTATTTATTTTGATTGCGCCAGTTCTTAGTTGCAGCAGGCGGGCTTCTTAGTTGTGGCATCCATGTGGGATCTAGTTTCCTGACCAGGGATCAAACCCATTTCCCCTAAATTGGGAGACAAATTCATAATCACTGCGCCACCAGAAGTCCCTGTGTGCTGTTAAATTCAGTTTGATAGTGTATTATTGAGGATTTTTCACCTTTGTTTATCAGGGATATTGACCTGTGCTTTTTCTTGTATTTTTATCTGGCTTTGGTATCAGGGTGGTGCTACTCTCATAAAATGAGTTTAGAAGTGTTCCCACTTACTCTGTTTTTTGTAAAAGTTTTAAAAAGATAGCTATTAACCTATTTGGTAGAAATAACTAATAAAGTCATCTGTTTTGGCTGTGTATTTGTTTTTCTGTTCCTGACTCATTCTCCTTAATTCTTATTGGTTCCTGTCTATTTCTTAAATTTGAACAATACCAATTTAGTTTCAGTAACATACAAATACTGTTCTGTGCTTTTCAGTCCTTCCCCTTTATATTTTTATTGTTACAGGTTATATCTCTAAACACTAAATTAAAATTAAATCATTAAAATAGGTTTAAGATTGTTGCCTTTTAAATCATAAGGGAGCTGCATACCAAAAGTACCGTGAGTCTAGCTTTCACATTTTCCCGTAGAGAGCTTTACCAGTGCTTTCTACTTCTTCATGTTGGGTTTTTTTGTTTTTGTTTTTGTTTTTGTACTTGAGCCTCTCACTGTTTTGGCCTCTCTCGTTGTGGAGTGCAGGCTCAGCAGCCATGGCTCACGGGCCCAGCCGCTCCGCGGCATGTGGGATCTTCCTGGATCGGGGCACGAACCTGTGTCCCCTGCATCGGCAGGCGGACTCTCAACCACTGCGCCATCAGGGAAGCCCTCATGGGTTTTTTTTGTATTTTTGTATATATTTTTTTTAAAGTGACAGGTATACTTTATTAGAAGGTATTAGGTATTACTTTATAAAGATGATACAGCTTGATATCCCCAGTTTGTATCTTTTATTTTTCATTTTTTGGGGGGACGCGGGCCTCTCACTTTTGTGGCCTCTCCCATTGCGGAGTACAGGCTCTGGATGCACAGGCTTAGCCCCCATGGCTCACGGGCCTAGCCGCTCCACGGCATGTGGGATCCTCCCTGACCAGGGCACGAACCCGTGTCCCCTGCGTCGGCAGTGGACTCTCAACCACTGCGCCACCAGGGAAGCCCCCTCATGTTGTTTTAAATTACTAGCTAATGTCCTTTTTATTTCAGCTTGTAGGCTGCCCCTTTAGCAGCACTTGTAGGGCAAGTCTAATAACAAATTCCCTTAACTTTTTCTTATCTGGAAATTTCTTCATTCTTGAAGTATTATTTGCCCTACATAGAACTTCTTGGTTGATGGTTTTTTCCTTTGGCACTTTATATCTGTCATTCTCCTGCTTTCCTGATTGATTATAAATCTTATTGAAGTGCACTTCTCTGTGACAAATTGCTTCATCCTTTACGCTTTCACAGTTTTGTCTTTGGCTTTTAACAGTTTGACTGTAATATGTCTGCATGGCTCTCTTGAAGGTTTTCCAGTTTAGAGTTTATTGCCCATGTCCTATCAGATTTGGGACATGTTCGGCCATTATTTCTTCAAATATTCTTTCTGTCTCTGTTTCCTTCTGGAACTTTTCATGTTACTATATTGGTTCACTTAATGGTGTATCACACATCCCTTAGTTTTTTCACTTTTCTTTGTTTTGTTTCTGCTCCTCATACTAGATTATTTCATTTGTTCAATACTGTATTGTTTGCCTGCTCAAATCTGCTGTTGAACACCTCTGTAGAGTTTTTTATTTCAGTTAGTTATTTTTTATACTCAGAATTTTCACTTGTCTTGCTATAATTTCTTTTTTAAAAATATTTTCAGTGTATTCATACATGATTTTTCTGTTGTGCTTTAGTTCTTGCATTGTATTTTAAGAGTGTTTTAAAATATTCATCTACAATTCTGGCTTCCTAAGGGACAGTGTCTGTCAATTAATTTTTTGTTTTTAATTGGCCATACTTTCCTGTTTCTTTATATGCTTTGTGATTTTTGTTATTGTTGTTGGAAACTATATATTTGAATATTATAATGTGGTAACACTGGAAATCAGATTCATCCCCTCCTTGATTATTGGAGGATTAGATTGGGTTCTGCCAGTGTTTTGACTGAATACAGAACAAATCTGTTTTGCAGATTGGACCTGTGTTAGCACAATTCTGTAACATTTTGCTCAAATCTTTATAATTCTGCTTTAGCATTCACTTCTGATTGTACTGAGACTATATATTAGCCTGAAGGTGAAAGCTTAGTGTGAAATTATGTAACTTTTAGTATGTATTCTATCCTGTATGTGATTTTTTTTGTATTCTTCAGTGTTTTTTACTGGTTTTCAGTATCCTAATTTCCTCCTCCTAAAAATCTCTGTCTAGTTTTTGCTCCTTTGCCTTATTTTTATTTTATGTTTCAATTATAATCTTTGCTCCTAATGGCTCTTTGGGTTTTTCTTTCATGTTAGGACGTTTTTGACTAGCACCTGCCATTTTCTGACATGAGTGAGTTCTGAGGAAACAGAAATAAATGTTGTTCTTTCAGGACCCTTGGATAGAGTAGAACACAGTAGTGTGCAAATAAGGTTTGTTTTGCTCCATCTGGAAAAGGGGATCAGGGTCTTATATTGGGAACATGGCTGCCATCTTTAAGATCTCCAGCATGCAGGGTAGGTGGTGGGGCAACACCAGAAACTTTCTTATCACTTTCAAGTTGTTATTTTCTTGATTGAGTGCTTATTTGAAGTAAACCTTTGTTTTCCAGAATTCTGTCAGCTTTTGCTTGTTTTTTGATGTTTCCATGGAGATAGGTACTTGGAGTTGGCTGTGTTGCAGTTTTGTGTCTATTATTTTTTTCTTTCTTTTTTTAAATACCTTTAATTTTATTGGAGTATAGTTGATTTACAGTGTTGTCTTAGTGTACGTCAAAGTGATTCAGTTATACATACACATACTAATTCTTTTTAAAATTCTTTTCTCATATTGGTCATTCTAGCATAATTTTTTGAGTACTGTTTTCTAATTTCAGAATTCATTTTCATTTAAGAAGTTTGTTTTAGCCTATTTTGTAAAATCTGATTAAAGTATTTAAGTAACCCTAACTTGGCTTCCCAGTTCTTAGATTTTTGTTTTGTTAGTGGTGATGTCGAGGTTTTTTGTTTGTTTTGTTTTGTTTTTAAGCAACTCAGTCAATTCCAAGTAAAATTTGGTATGATTTGATTTTGTGTAGGACAATCAGGAAATATTTCACTGACTAGGCTACCTTTAATTAAATGCTGAAAGTCTAAATGAATCATTGTGTAGGTATATAGAAGGGTCAGTATATGTAAAAGTTCTGTGCACAAGTCTTCTTAACCTCTTAGACAATATGAAGAAGGTCATTGTTACTGGAGCTGAGTAAAGGGAATTTCTAGAGATGACGTAAGAGAGATAACAAATAGTATGTCTAGTTATGTAGGATTTTATAAGTCCTTGTAAGGCTTCTGATTTTATTCTTTAAGTCAGTGATTCATAACTGGAGGTGAGATTGGGAAAGTTGTTACTGGCCTCTAGTAGTTGAGGTGAATGCCACTAAATATCTACAGTTCACAGAGCTGCTTCCTTATACCCTGACTTAAGTGAAATAGGAAGTCATTGTAGGGTTTAGAATACGGGTGTTATATGTTTGACTTAACCTTTCAGGAGGGTGCTTTTATCATTAAATAAGTATCAGGAATTTGGGCAGTAACTCATTTTTAAAGTGAGGTTGAGCAATGCACTCTCAAACACCTTTGAAAATTTGTTATAAGTATTCAGTCATCCTTGCAGAAAATTGTGAAGAAAGCCACCATATGTGTGGAACTTTTTAGATAATATTTTGGAGGTTTTTAATGCCCATCTTTGTTTTTTATAAGTCAGAAGGACTCTTAAAGCCTCAGAAATACTGTGGGCTTATTATGTTTAGGCAAATCTAAGTGAACTGAGGTCAAACCAGTAATATGTGATATACTTTAATAGAGCCATTTATTATTTCTTCTTCTCTTTTTCCTCCTTCATCACCTATTAATACTTATGTGAAACAGTGTTGGTGAATAAAACCTCATACAATTTTCTAAGGTAATGAAGGGAGAGGAACAGGAGAACTGGATTTTTGACATTTGGGTAACTAATTTGGACTATAAATGCAAAGCATACAAGTACATTTACATACCACAGTATTTATGCTCTTTAATTTTGTTTTTCCTAATATGAAATTGTTGACACAAAAGTTACTAATGACTTTCCAAAAAAACAATCCAAAGGAAAGTGGTTTCTTAAGGATTATGGTTGGTGTTGGCAGAATTTTTGAATTTTTGCTCTTAAATTTTTAAGTAGAATTAGTAGGCAAGTAACATTGTTTGGAAAAATATTTGAAAGTGAGTTATAAATTGATCATCTTGGGTTTGTTTTAGTTATGCTTTGTCTTGTTCCACAAGGTTAAAAAAAAAAACATGCACAGGAAAATGAATGTGGACCGTAAGATAATGAAAGTAAAAGAATGAGAATTTGAAAAATTAAAGGTAGAAAAGTTAAAGTGAGGCCAAGAGGGAGCTTAATACATAGAACTTAAAATCCTTCAGATTTGCACCACAAATTTATTTCAGAGCTTTATCCCCTAGCAAGAAGACAGAAATACGGTATTTATCCATCAAAATGCTCACTCAGTCACCGTTTAACATCAGACATGTGTTAGGCTCTGTTCCGGTGTCAGTGACTCTCATTAACAAAGACTGAAAGAATTCACTTAGGTCAAAAATTAATGATATCACTGTTCAGTGAAATGGAAAAAATAAAGATTAGTTTATTACTTGTAATAGTAAGGGAAAGCTATAACAGTAGAGCACATTCTCTGAGCAAAGCAGTGTGGTTTTAAGCATAAGCAGTTTTGCATAGGTGTCAGTGGGTTGACATTATTTGTAGATCCAGGTTATTCAGGTGAGACTGGGTTATTACTACTTCTCAAATAGATGATATTATACAATATAATGTTCTGGTTGTGCTCAAACTTCTATCATAGTCATTGGGATTGCTTATTAAAATGCAGGTTGCTGGGCCTCTCTCCCCGAGTTTCTGAATTAGTAAGCATAGAGTGGGCCCAAGAATTTATATTTCTAAGAAGTTCCCAAGTTCTTAGGTAATGCTGCTAGTCTGACAGCTGTCG
Source organism: Tursiops truncatus (assembly GCF_011762595.2). NCBI lineage: Eukaryota > Metazoa > Chordata > Mammalia > Artiodactyla > Delphinidae > Tursiops > Tursiops truncatus. The sequence continues at coordinate 260,861 of NW_022983137.1, forward strand.
GGTTTAGCTTCATCTATATTGAATTTCCACAAGTTCTTTGCCACAAAGCACTGTTCATTGAAAACAATTCTGTGGAAAACCACGAAAGATGTATACAGCTTACTGCATGGCATCTTGTATCATATCTGTTGGGATATTTCTATATTATTCCAAGAGAGGTTTGAAAGGTGTCCTGCAAATATAGACATATTTTATTCATCTATGTTTGCTCTTTGCAAAGACCCTGAGAAATCGGTTATTAAGAAATTTTAACTCGGTAATTTCCAGCTTATTTAGGTATAATGTGAGGTTTTACTCTAAGAAAAGTAACTTACATATGTATCTGTTGTGTTGCTAACTAACTGCTAATGGTGGATTACCTTGTAGTTTTACCATTAATTTATCTCCTCTGTTAAAGGTAAAACCAGTGTTGGAATAATTTATTGTTGTTTTTATTCATGAGAACAACTCATTAAATAGAAAATGTTTTTATTTCAGAACTGTTCGTCAGTTGGCACAGGAGCAGTTTTTTTTAATGTGCACCAGATGTTGCATGGGACACAGGCCTCTGCTTTTCTTCATTACTCTGCTCTTTACCATTTTGGGGGTGAGACATTTTTTAATGAACTTATCAGTATGATTCATTCTTAAATGAGGAAAATTCAGGAAACTGGTTTTAGATTTTATTTAAAAATTAGGTTATGTTTAATAAAATAATGAATCTTTCCCATCATTTTCTTTACTGTTTATAGATTGGTTTCTATTTGTTTTTCTATAAATCCTTAAGGGAAAAATACACCACCTTCTTTGAAAAATAGAAATCAAAGGTCTTATTCTTTTTAATATCATTGTATAAGGTATTGCCACATTGTATAAGGTAATTTACCAGTTCTCTGAGATTTTTAAAAAATTAATATGGGGATTCCCTGGTGGCATAGTGGTTAAGAATCCGCCTGCCAATGCAGGGGACATGGGTTCAAGCCCTGGTCCGGGAAGATCCTACATGCCAGGGAGCAACTAAGCCCATGTGCCACAACTACTGAGCCTGCGCTCTAGAGCCCGTGAACCACAACTACTGACCCCGTGTGCCACAACTACTGAAGCTCGTGCACCCAGAGCCCATGCTCCGCAACAAGAGAAGCCATTGCAGTGAGAAGTCTGCACCCCGCAACAAAGAGTAGACCCTGCTCACTGCAACTAGAGAAAGCCTATGCACAGCAATGAAGAGGCAACGCAGCCAAAAATAAATAAATAAATTTTTAAAATTAATATGAATTTGAGCATGGACTTGTGGATTCATATTGTTTCAATTATTCTTTTTCAGAGCACAGCACGACAGAGAGGTAAACATTCAGGCGACTATTTCACCCTTTTACAGCACCTTCTTAATTATGCTTTCAACAGTAATATTAATGTACCCAATGCTGAAGTTCTTCTCAACAATGAAATTGATTGGCTCAAAAGAATTAGGGTAAGTTTTATAATATTCCATTTATTACACTATTAAATTATTTTTCTTATTAAAAAGCGGGTTTATTGTTTTGAGTATTTATGTTAAGCTGGAAAAAAAAAACCTGGGAGGTAATAGAACAAACAAAATATATACTTTTCATCAGTGAACTAATAACTCATGATTCATAGAAAGAAGGTACAACTAGATTTGTATAAATGCCTTACTTTATAGTTGGGACTTAGAATGCTGATGTTCACTTTCCTCTAAATCGGTATTTTTTAAATTTTTTGCAAATTATAATCATATTTAATAAGGATTCTATAAAACTTTTTTTTTTTTTTGCGGTACGCGGGCCTCTCACTGCTGTGGCCTCTCCCGTTGCGGAGCACAGGCTCCGGACGTGCAGGCTCAGCGGCCATCGCTCACGGGACCAGCCGCTCCGCGGCATGTGGGATCTTCCCAGACCGGGGCACGAACCCGTGTCCCCTGCATCGGCAGGCAGACTCTCAACAACTGCGCCACCAGGGAAGCCCTATAAAACTTTTTAAATAAGTATCCGATAGGTTAGTATTTACATTTCATGATTTGCTTTTTATATATACAGAGTTTTATGAGAATACATTTCTGAAATACGTAGTTTTGGGCCTTCAGATGAGCATTCTCCTAAAACCTACTTCTAGAATTTCTCAACCTTGGCACCATTAATATTTTGGACCAGGTATTCTTTTTTTTTTTTTTTTTTTTTTTTGCGGTACGCAGGCCTCCCACTGTTATGGCCTCTCCCGCTGCGGAGCACAGGCTCCGGACGCGCAGGCTCAGTGGCCACGGCTCACGGGCCCAGCTGCTCTGCGGCACGTGGGATCTTCCCAGACCGGGGCACGAACCCGCGTACCCTGTATCAGCAGGAAGACTGTCAACCACTGTGCAACCAGGGAAGCCCTGGACCAGGTATTCTTGTTTTGAGGAACTGTGCTGTGTCTTACAGGATGTTGAGCAGTACTCCCAGCTTCTGATCAGTAGACTGTGTTTTAATAATTCCACTTTCTTCTAAGTTGTGAAAACCAGAAATATCTCAAGAGACAATGCATGTACTCTAGGGCAAAATTGCTCTCATTTAATGAGATAGAGTTCTATAGAAGAAATAAGAAACTACCTGAATGAAAAGGTTTGGCAACATTGTATCTGAGTCATCACTGTCCTCCAGCTCTGTTTTGTTCTGATCTTTTTTGTCCTCTTTTCTGTAAGTTAGGCCTATAATATTTTTCCTTTGACAGGATAATGTTAAAAACACAGGTGAAACAGGTGTTGAAGAGCCGATCTTGGAAGGCCACCTTGGGGTAACAAAAGAGTTGCTGGCCTTTCTAACGCCTGAGAAAAAGTATCATGTTGGTTGTGAGAAAGGAGGTGCTAATCTCATTAAAGTAAGTCCTATTTAGTACTAACTAGTTATCATGAACTTTTGAATGTCTCTTAGCAGATCTATCTGATTAAGTTCTATACTATTTCATCTTTAAGATATCTTGGCCTTTTTTCTTAATTGTTTGTCTCATAAAAACCTTTATATCTGTGAAAGTTACGGTAATTTTTAAGTAAATGTGTACCTCCCTTTATTCAAGAGTTTGTTTAATTAATTTAATCAAAGTTCAGGGAAGAAAGTTCAGATGAAATGTTTCAGAAAGTTAACAAGCAGCGTTAATTGACTTTGCTGTTTAGTAAATCTGAATTTTTATTTGATCAAACTTTAAAGTGAAAACTATCTTACAAGACTGTTTATTTTTTACATATATTTGTTAAGTGAATTTCTTTAAGTGTGTCTTATAATTCAAGGAAAAGAGTGTCATTTGATGTTTTTTATTTTTATTTAAAATGCATTAATTTCAGTTCATATTTGATTAGAGGAGTAGATTTATTTGGAATGTATTTTTTCTTAAATAATAGCTTTTTAAAATATTTTAATATTCAGAAAATTGAGTATGTTTATTAATTATGGTCAGTAGTTTTTTGAAATATAATTTTTATTTGAAAATCCAAAATTGTATTTGAGATAATAAGATATTTAATTGTATCAAACAAATAAGTAGAAGACTATTTCCTTCCAAGGGACATTTTTTCCTAAAGAAAATATTATTGCTAACAATATGTGATCTGTTTTTTTCAACTCTTTAGGAATTAATTGATGATTTCATCTTTCCTGCCTCCAAAGTTTACCTGCATTGTATGAGAAGTGGAGAACTACCAGCTGAGCAGGCTATCCCAGTCTGTAGTTCTCCAGCTACCATCAGTGCTGGGTTTGAACTACTTGTAGCATTAGCTGTTGGCTGTGTAAGGAATCTCAAACAGATAGTAGACTGTTTGACTGAAATGTATTACATAGGCACAGCAATAACTAGTAAGTATTTTAACTTGGAAAGCTGTTTCTGTTGGTTAATAATATTTCTGTGTTTAAAATTTTGGGTTTTTTCTTTAGGAAAATATTTAACCTGTGTTTGTTTTTAGCAACTAGTATAATGATTTTTATAATCATATATAATTGAGACCATTATGACCACAGAAACTCTATACAGAAAAATTTCCAAATGTACATTTAAATGTCTTCCTGTAGATGATTCAGGTAACTTGACAAAATGCTTTATTTCATCATATATGAAATAAGATCCAAATTCCAGGATAATAAGCCAGATTTGATGCTACAGGCTTTTATACTTAAAACTTAAAATGCATGACATGCATTGGAAAGATTTTCAGCGTCTCACTTAGAGGTTCCTTAATGATACTTTGATCTGACTTTTAAGAAAGTTGTAGTTTTGAAGATCAGAATGTGAGAAGAAAACATTTTTGTGCGTTTTATTTTTTTCTTAATTAATGCCAACATCAGTCCCATGAAGTAGGAAGCTGTCTTTAGATCTTGTAAGAACTGAAACTCAAAAGGGAGGAGTGTAAGTAAAAATAACAGAAAATAAAATCATAAAATCTAATTAATTTGAAGAGAAAACCAAGGCATGGCAATGTAATGTACAGTATCCAATACTAATCCTTTAAGAACATCTGAAATTATCTTTCTTACGCCGTCTTTTAGAGTGTAAATAAGTTTTCAGTCACATTTTAGGAGTTTCTAACTGAACTTACTTATTTGTAGTGTGGAATCTACATAAAGAGAGGAGATTCTTGAAGACTTTTTTTTAAAAACTTATTTAGATTAAGAATTTCATGGTTATATTATTCACATGTAAAAGAAGGTGTATAACTAAACATATTAACTCCCTACCCAATCCTGGTTCAGAGATTGTCTGCACATGCAAGTTGTACCTATGGATAGCTCTTTGCTTAGTTTTTTTCCTTTTAACGTAAAAAGGAATATGCTGAACACAGGGTTCTTCATTTTGTTTTATTTGTCTTACATTTAGTAATATATCTATCACCATAATAAAGATCTATGTAATTCAGTTATTGGCTGTATAATTTGCAGTTCAGTATACTTTATGTAATCCATCTCCAAGTTAGTGATTAATGTTTAGGTTATTTTTGGTTACATGGTAGGTGGCAAGGCTTATAAAGTGATTTAGAGTTCTCACAGACCTTTCAAATATACTGTCTCATTGGCTCCTGAAAATATTATAAAACTGGGTATAGGCAAAGTAGTTTTTACTGTTACCGTGTTGTAAGGAAGGAAACATATTCATGCAAAAGTTAAAGTTTTTGTGATGTGGAACTATGGCTTGAACCTTAAGTGATCTTAAATCACTTTAATATATCATTATTTTATAATTTAATATATAAAATAGGTAATTAAAACTAAAAATTTCTAATTATATGTATAAAGTCATATGGCTTTTTGTTGTTGTTTTGAATGACTTTATTGAGATATAATTTACCTACAATAAAGTTCACTTTTTTATATGTAAGCATACAACTTCAGTGGTTTTTAATCTACTTCTGGAGTTTTGCAACCATCACTTAATCTAATTTCGGAACATTTTCATTATCCCCAAAAGAATTTTTGTGCCCTTTACCAATCACTCTAATCTTCTTCCGCTACCTGTTCCTTCCACCTCAGCCTTACGCAGTACTAGTTTTCTTCCCCTATAAATTAACTTATTCTGGATATTCCATATAAGCAGAGTCATAAAATATGTAGTCGTTCATGACTCCCTTCTTTCACTTAGCATAATGTTTTCAGTGTTCATCCATGTCGTAGTATATGTCAGAATTGTATTCTTGTTCCTTTTTGTTGCTGAGTAATAGTACATTGTGTAGATATATACTAAGTTTAATTTATCAGCTGATGAACATGTGGGTTTTTTTTTTAAATCCACCTTTTTTACTATTGTGAAGAACGCTGCTATGAACATCCATGTGCATGTTTCATGTAGATATATTTTTTCATTTCTTTTGAATAGATATATTGGAGTAAAATTGCTGAATCATATGGTAGCTGCATGGAGAGCTGCCAAACTTTTTTGCATGTTGCATGTCTCATCTTCATTTTACATACCCCACCAACATGTTGGAGAATCCCAATGCTTTTTATTGTCTGTTTTTATTATTTTATTATTATTTTTTTTGCGGTACACGGGCCTCTCACTGTTGTGGCCCTTCCCGTTGTGGAGCACAGGCTCCGGACGCGCAGGCCCAGTGACCATGGCTCACGGGCCCAGCCGCTTTGCGGCATGTGGGATCTTCCCGGACCGGGACACAAACCCGTGTCCCCTGCATCAGCAGGCGGACTCTCAACCACTGTGCCACCAGGGAAGCCCTATTTTTTTAACTTTTAAAATTATTCTGGTGGGTGTGAAATTGTAATGTTTTTATTTAAAGTTTTGATCACAGTGTATTGAAATTACTTAAAGCAAAGACAATTGGTTATCCCAAGAAATTTATAATACCATCTTATATGTCTCTCTAAGAAGACTATCATAAAAACAACTCAGTACTTCTATATTAAAGATCTGTATAGTGGCGTATATTATTAAAATAATGTACTCTCTTGGTGTACTCTCTTTCAATGTGCTGATTTTAGTTTGTCAGTAGAACAGAGCTGCCAGTGGACAGAATCATTATTTTCATGTTATGAGGATCTTTTTTTCTTCTCTTAGCTTGTGAAGCACTTACTGAGTGGGAATATCTACCACCTGTTGGGCCCCGCCCACCAAAAGGATTTGTGGGACTTAAAAATGCTGGTGCTACTTGTTACATGAATTCTGTGATCCAGCAGCTATACATGATTCCTTCCATCAGGAACAGTATTCTTGCAATCGAAGAACCAGGTAGTGATACAGATGATGATATGTTCAGTGATGAGAAGCAGGACAGTGAGGTAAGTTTTAAGTATAAATTCTTTTTGTGTGTGTTGCAAGATATTCATAACAGATACTGTTTTTCTGTCTTAGAATACTGTACTTATCATAGGATTTTTATGAAGTACATTTGATGATAGAACAAAAATCTCTGAGCTACTGTCCCTGGCACGTTATAGTACTCACTATATAATGGACTTTAAACTGCAAGTTGATAATCTTTGTCACACATTTTCTGTTTGTTTTTTAAAAGCAGCAGTTAATGTAGTCATGTCTTGTGGGACATGGTAAGTATAATTTGGTGTTTATAAAGTGATAAATATCTTCATTTAAAATAATGAAATTATGTTTTCTTCCTTTAACTTTTCAAAGTAATGATTCCATTTAATTGATTCCACATCTTGTATCATTTACCATTTTTATAATCTGTGCTTATTCTTGGGATACTTTAAATATTTTTCTCAGATAATGTTTTCTTCTGTTAAGGAAACAAAATTTGTCTGCTAGTTTAATGCTACATAGTGTTATTAATAGTATTAGGTAACAAGAGTAGATAATCAGGCTCCCTATCAACAGTAACCAGTACAGGGCTTCCCTGGTGGCGCAGTGGTTGAGAGTCCACCTGCCGATGCAGGGGACACAGGTTCGTGCCCCGGTCCGGGAAGATCCCACATGCCGCGGAGCGGCTAAGCCCATGAGCCATGGCTGCTGAGCCTGCGCGTCTGGAGCCTGTGCTCCGCAACAGGAGAGGCCACAACAGTGAGAGGCCCGTGTGCAGCAAAAAAAAAAAAAAAGTATCCAGTGCAGAACAAAGTAACAGAAAAGCTGGGTTTCAGTGGCAGGTCAGAGTACATGTAATTAAAATGTAACTCTTACGTACATAAATACAGAGGACTTTTGGTTATGTTTATACAGAAACTTTTTTTTTTAAAAATCTTTCACTTTTTCATTCACATAAGTTTCTAGGAATTAATTGAAAAGACAGAATATTACAAATGTGAATGCTTTTCCTCTCATTCCTATGTTTCTTTCCTTCTCTCTCCAAGACTAGATTGGCTCTAGAGTAGTGATCCATCACTTAGAGATATTCTGAAACATAAACCTAACTTTACTCTTCTCAGATCTGATTAATCACACCACCCAGGGTCTGGGTAGGTTTACTTTTCTTAGAATCACCATATGGGGTACATACACCAATACTTGATTAACAACCACTGTTTGAAAGAAAATTGGAATTTTAAATACCTAGTTCTGTAGCCCATGTTACTACTAGGATGCCAAGTTAAACATGAACGTGAGGGACTTCCCAGGTGGTCCAGTGGTAAAAGAATCCGCCTTGCAATGCACGGGACGCAGGTTTGATCCCTGGTCAGGGAACTAAGATCCCACATGCCGCAGGGCACCTAAGCCCACGTGCCCTGGAGGCTGCGCACCACAACTAGAGAAGAGAAAACACATATGTCACAACTAGAGAGAAGCCCAAGCACCACAACAAAGAGCCCGCGTGCCACAACAAAAGCTCTGACACGGGCATAAATAAATAATCAGTCTTTAAAAAAATATACATAACTAGTCATACTCTAAGAAAGAAAGTTAGGCAGAAAAAAAGACTAGAATTTCAAATTATGCATCTGCCTTTACTGCTTGATCCATGTGCTTTATGTTGTCTCACCATGATAGTGTGGTTATCTGCCTGTTTACTAGTTTCTTTTCCTGCACTGTGAGTTTTTCAAGGGCAGGAACTGGGTATTTACTTTCCTACCATAAGCCTCAGATGCAGAGCAAAGAATATAAAAAGATACTCAGTTTTCTGTAAAACAACTAAATTCTTCTTTGTAGAGTGATTAAGGCTTTTAGAGCTCTCTCTATGGTTCTGTTTCTACCAAAGGTACTCTCAATTTCTGTACTTACTGAGTATTAATAATTCACATCATGTCACATAATTTACCTCATATAATCTGTGAAGAATGCGTTATCTCACAAGAAAATACTGAATCCTAGAAAGGCTAAGTAGCTTATTTCCCCAGAGTTTTTTGTATAAAGCACTCACTTATCTCCAGTCTAGTCTACTCAACTAAACCTTTGTCTCTTACACTGTCTCCAAAAAATATTATGGTTTTTAATGCTTTTTTCAATTGTAACCCTCCTGAGAATTTGTGAGGGTAAGCACTAATATTACAAAATGAATGTTAAGTGCTTTAGATACTTGGAGTACAAAATAATACAAACCATTTTTCATTTATTTGCATTTGTCTCAACTTATTTCACTATACCTTTAAAGTTAAATTAGATCATTGATGATATTTTTTTCACCTTCAGAGTAATGTTGATCCCCGAGATGATGTATTTGGATACCCTCATCAGTTTGAAGACAAAACAGCATTAAGTAAAACAGAAGATAGGAAAGAGTACAATATTGGTGTTTTGAGACACCTTCAGGTCATCTTTGGTCATTTAGCTGCTTCCCGGCTGCAATACTATGTGCCCAGAGGATTTTGGAAACAGTTCAGGTAAATTATGGGTGAATGATGATTTCAGTTTTATAAAAATCTCAGTATACTGAGTCAGGGTGGGGGTTATTTTGTTTGCATTTTTGTTTGCTTGTCTGCAGTTGCCAATAAAGAAGCTAGGTACTTTGCCCTGGAAAATGTCCCACAGTCTGGATTTTCCTAATTGCGTTCTGGTGTTGTGTTTCAGTATTTTCTTTGTCTCCATCCCTGTATTTTCTAGGTTTGCAGGTCATATGGTCTGTCACACCTACTCAACTCTACTGTTACAACAAGAAAGCAACCATAAACAAATACATAAATGAATAAGGTGTGGCTCTGTTACAATAAAGCTCTGTTTATGGACACTGCAATTTGAAATTCATATTGTTTTCACTTGTCATGAAATACTATTTTGACTTTTTTTTTCAGTTATTTAGTATATATAAAACCGTTCTTAGCTCTGGGATGCGATGTAGGCAATGGACTAGACTCAACTCATGGGCTATATACTTAACCATGATTAAGAGGCTTGAGCAGATTCAAGTATGTTATTCCCCATTTGCAGTGGGTAATACTGTTTAATAGATGGTGATTTAATTTCCTCCGGGAAGATATAAAATGTGTATATTTCTGTTTGTGATATGAAAGAGCCACTTAGTCATCATAGATAGAAGTGTCCCTCATGAGTTAGATAACTAACCTTAACATACATATCTACATGAAAACTAGGATAGATACTATTTTGTTTTTCCTTTTATGTTTATAAAGTAATCATACAGCTTCTTAGCATCCTACTCAAGTGACCAATGAAGTTTGTTCTATTTTTATATTTTAAAAGTTCAATTACATTTTGATGTTATTTCTTTTTTTCTCACAAATTGTATCGAGCCTATTTTTTGTCATGCCCACTACAGCTGTAACTACACAGCTCTATTGTCTAGAACAAGGCTCCAGTCTTTTATAGGAGTTTAGAATTATGTCAGCAGAGTAACTCCTAAGTAAACTTGAGGTGGGTAAGCAAAGGGATCATCTGACTTCTGGGTCACCTCTGTTTCAGTCAGGGTAGTACCCTTTTAATATATATTAGGATATCACTTAGATTTCTTTTGAAACTCACAAATTTATAGTATGGTAACCCCCATTATCTTTCATTATAACTTTATGTATTCTACAAATTAAACTCTCAACCGCGGTCATAAGAGTGATTTGCATTTATAACATTTCCTACCAGATATGTACCTTTCTTCTTTCAGTTCTGTCACCTAGCAAATACTTCTCTCTTTTCTCTACCTGTTACTATACCAATTTTTTTTCATACCTTTATCCTGACTCAAGATTTTCTTTTGTATTCTAGTCAGCATTTGCGTTCTTCCAGATTACTATACTATGAGCTTTTATCTTAACATCTTTCACTCAATTATTTGTATGTGTGCATGTATATATAATTATAATTAGATAGCAAAACTGTATAACATACATGTATGTATCTGTATCTACTTATTTCTACCTATAGATATAGCTAGATATGTAGGTGTGTATAGTTTTCCTCATAATACAAAATTACAATGTTTGTATTTAAATGTTCTAAATCATAATGTCTACTTAAATATGATATGTTTATGATTTTTGTCTTCACACTCACTCCCTCTATACGATGGTGGAAAGCTCACAGCACTTTTGTACTACCTATAATCATTAAGAGACACAAAGTGTGCTCTTAATGTGTTTTTTCTTTTTGGCAAAGTTTATATAATATAAAATTCACCATTGTAACCATTTAAAAGTATACAGTTCAGTGACACATATTACATTCAGAATGTTTGTATGATCACTAGTACCATCATCCCACTATCTTCTTCCAGAATATTCTCATCATCCAGAAAGAAACTCCCATGCCTATTAAAGAGTCATTCCCTCTCTCCCCTTCTTGCAACCAAAAAAAAAAAAATAGCATTCTGTGTACTAATTTGCCTGTTTTTAGTATTTTAAATAAATTCAATCACACAGTATGGTATATGGGGTATAGTTTCTTTAAGCATATATTTAAGGTGCATCCATATTCTAGTATGTATCAGAACTTCGTTTCATGGCTGATTGATAATCCATTGTTTATGAATACTCCATATTTTTGGTGATGCACTCATCAATTGATGGATCTTTGGATGGTCTCCATCTTTTAGCTATTGTGAATAGTACAGAACTTCCATGAGCAGTCATACTGTATAAGTTTTTGTGTGAACTTCATTTTTTAAATTTCTTTTAATATGTATCTAGCAGTGCAGTTGTTGGATCATATGGCAGTTATGTGTTTAACCTTTTGAGGAATCACTGAACTCTTCTACATCCCTTATACCATTTTACTTTCCCACCAGCAGAGTATGAGGGTTACAGGTTTTCAACATGCATGCTAATATATGTGGGGGTTTTGTGTTGTTTAGGTTTTGGTTTTTTGGTGTATGTTGTTTTTTTGTTTTTGTTTTGTTATTTTTAATTATAGCCTTTCAAGTGGGTATGAAGTGGTTTATCATTGTGGTTTTAATTTGTATTTCCCTAATGACTAGTAATGTTGAGCATCCTGTCATATGTCTATTGGACTTTGACAATTTGTGTATTTTGTTGAGGAACATGTGTATTCAAGTACACATTGTCTTTTTGTTGTTTTATAACAGTTCTTTCTGTACATACTAGGTTTTTATTATAAATGATTTACAAATATTTTTTTCCCATCTTGTCTTTTCACTTTAAATTTTGATGAAATTGTTTTTACCTATTTTTTCTTTTTACTCCAGTTTACTAATTGTTTTTCTTTTTACTCCAGTTTACTAATTGTTTTACATTACAATGTCATACATTGTGGTAAAATGTATGAAACAAAAATGTACCATTTTAAATGTTTTCAGGTTTATAGTTCAGTGGCACTAGGTATGTACATTCATACTGTGTGTACCGCCATCCATCTTAAGAACTTTTTTCATCTTCCTAAGTTGAAATTCTGTATGCATTAATAATAATCCTCTATACTGATTTTTAGGTGTTGATTTTTAAATCTCTCAACTTCACTGAATTTGCCAAATTCTAGCAGATTTTGGTTGACTCTGGAGGATTTCCCATTTGGATGCCTTTATTTCTTACTCTTGCCTAGTTTGGTCTGACTAGAATTTGTAGTGCTGTATTGATAAAAGTGAAGAAAACAGGCATCCTTACCCTTATTCCTGATCTTGGAGGGTAGGTTTGAGTCTTTCATCATTACACCTTTACTAAATGGACCAAATACCTAAACATAAGAGATAAGCTGTAAGACTTTTAAAAGAAAAAGTGGGGGGAAAAGCTTCATGACACTGGATTTGGCAGTGGTTTCTTGGGCTAACACTAAAATCATAGTGGTACGACCAAAAAACAAAAAGGTTGGACTTCCCTGGTGGTGCAGTGGTTAAGAATCTGCCTGCCCATGCAGGGGACATGGGTTCGAGCCCTGGTCTGGGAAGATCCCACGTGCCACGGAGCCCACAAGCCTAAACTACTGAGTCCACGTGCCACAAACTGAAGCCTATGCACCTAGAGCCCGTGCTTCTCAACAGGAGAGGCCACTGCACTGGGAGGCCCACACACTGCAATGAAGAGTGGCCCCTTCTCGCCACAACTAGAGAAAGCCCACAAGCAACAACAAAGACCCAACACAGCTATAAATAAATAAATAAATTTATTTAAAAAAAAAAAGGTTAAAGGATGAGATCATTCAGTGCTGACCAGGATGCAAAGAATATGGGTCACCTATTGCTGATGTGAGTGTAAAGCAATAAAATAGGTGATTTCTCCAATTATCTCAAAATTAATTTTTAAAAACTATAAAATGGTAGGAAAAAGTAAACTATAATCACTAATACAAAGAAAGTTAAAAGAGGGGCTTCCCTGGTGGCGCAGTGGTTGAGAGTCCGCCTGCCGATGCAGGGGACACGGGTTCGTGCCCCGGTCCGGGAAGTTCCCACATGCCGCAGAGCGGCTGGGCCCGTGAGCCATGGTCGCTGAGCCTGCGTGTCCGGAGCCTGTGCTCCGCAACGGGAGAGGCCACAACAGTGAGAGGCCCGAGTACGGCAAAAAAAAAAAACAAAAAAAAGTTAAGAGAACAAATTCATGTAACTTCAAAAAAGAGTACTTTGATTGGGTTACTGTGAAGCTTTAAAAAGTTGGTTTCAAGGAAATAGGGGTCCAGAAGGGTTTGACTACTGACGTAGTAGCATTGCAAAATTTGGTGGGGAAATTGAGGTACGGTTTAGTATCTTGATAGTGGTGGTGGTTACACAACTGCCTGTGATTTGTAAAGATCACATAGTGTGCTCCAAAAAGATTGAATGTTACTCTATGTAAATTTAAAATTAATTTTTTTAAATCAGTAGCCAATTTTTTAAATTGTAAAAGCACACACAAAAGAAAATAAACCTCCTTAGCAGGTTTAAAATTTTGACTTGTCTTTTGCTAAAAATGAATGTATTTCTATTCTCTTAGGTATATTATTCTGTAAATATTAGATTAGATGTTGTTTTAGATCTCCTAGCATGACTTGGCTTTTACAGCAGTGGTTCTCATCTTGTGTACACAATTGAAAGGCTTGGTTGGCTTAAGTTTTAAGTCCATTCAGATTACAGAAAATACATTCACTCTAGAACAGAGCAAATGTTTCTATTTTCATTTGGAAAAATCACTTTAGTTAGGAAAAAATGGTTGTGAACTTTGCAATATAGCCCCCCAAATTTAAGCAGAATTAAATAACAAAGTAGTCGTTACAACATCTATATAAGACTGTTTTCCTTCTCATGTTAATGCTGTCTTTACTTGAATTCAAAATACATGACTATACTGCTTCATAAAGGAAGCACCATTCTGAGTACCTGGCACTGTAGTACCAATTTTACTATGAGCTTCACTTCCATTACTATAGCCACCCAATACATAACATGCATTCGTTTACCTCTGCTTCCTGTGTAAATGGATAAAGCCTCAACTTACATTTCTAATGTCATTGTCATTTTTGTTGTTTAGAAAAATAAAATACAGATATTCTGGGGATGGAGACTACAATTTGTTCTGTTTTTTTCTCTTAGGCTTTGGGGTGAACCTGTTAATCTTCGTGAACAACACGATGCCTTAGAGTTTTTTAATTCTTTGGTGGATAGTTTAGATGAAGCTTTAAAAGCTTTAGGACATCCAGCTGTGCTAAGTCAAGTTCTGGGAGGTTCCTTTGCTGATCAGAAGATTTGCCAAGGCTGCCCACATAGGTAAATGCTAATTGACATTTTTAATATGTAATTTATATGGGTCTTTCTTTTTTTAATAGTATAAATAAAATTTTTACCAATACATATGTATGAAAGCAGAGAGTACCAAATATTACATTCTCATGCTATACCCCACTGTTCTGTGGGTTGTTTTTTTTTCAGTAGCATTTAGTTCTTGTTACTCTCCGTATCTCATTATTTTTCTCTTACATTCTTATATTTTTTTCATATCTGAGGAAATAAAATGGAATTTTTTTCATAAATCTACAGTTACTATAAAGATATTTACTTGGCTGTTATAATGAAAGTAATCATTGAAATGTCTACAATACAGTAACTTTAGGGAATTCTCCAGTAGTTCAGTGGTTAAGACTCGGCACTTCCAATGCAGAGGGCACAGGTTTGATCCCTGGTTGGAGAGCTAAGATGCTGCAAGCTGGGCAGAGCGGCAAAGAAAAAAAAAAATCCTCGTGAATGAAACCTGGCATATAGTAAGCACTAATTAAATGTTAGTTATCTATAGCACACTTCCCTGGGTGTTTGGAGTTCAGTTAGTTACCCAACACCTTTTTAAAATATATATAAACAAACAAACAAACAAACAGTAACTTTAGAAGATAACCGGTAGGTCTGGAATTTTCTGTAGAAATTTAAAATTACCATCGATTACCATTCATGAGATATGTTAGGTATGTTTGCACATCAGATCATTTCCAAGAGTTGACAAGACATTTTTCTGTGTTTTGGAGCAAATTAGAAGAGATTGATTTATTATGGGTTCCTAATGAAAATAATTAAAGAGTTCTTGGTTATTAGTATTAATAGTTCAGAAGGTTTAACGATGGACACTCATATCACGCCTATTGTGTGGGACTTCTTGTTACACATTCACATAACACAGAAAGGAAATTCTTTCTCACCCAAATAATCAAAATAAGATAGTATTTTCTAAAAGCTACTCTAGGGTCTTCCCTGGTAGCACAGTGGTTAAGAATCCAACAGCCATTGCAGGGGACACAGGTTCGATTCCTGGTCTGGGAAGATCCCACATGCCATGGAGAAACTAAACCCATGTGCCACAACCGCTGAGCCTGCTCTAGAGGCTGCGTGCCACAGCTATTGAAGCCCAAGCGCCTAGAGCCCATGCTCCACAACAAAAGAAGCTAACTCAATGAGGTGCCCACGCACCACAATGAAGAGTAGCCTCCACTCGCTGCAACTAGAGAGAGCCCATGTGCAGCAACAAAGACCCAGTGCAGCCAAAAGTTAATTAATTTAATTAAAATAAAAGCCACTGTGTTATCCTGTAAACATTAGTTTGGTGTAGTGGATAAAGCAGATTTTTTTGAAATTAGGGAAATGAGTTGGGGAAAGGTAATCTCACATAAATGAGAAACTTACCATGTTATAGCACCATTAATTTGGAAGATGGGGGAGTCATTTATTCACCTAGCTTGGCAAACTTTATATTCTTATGAAAGATATTTTACATAGGTGAACAATAAAAATCCAACTCTTCGTCATGTGTTCTTATCAGTCCTCAGTTTTTTTAGTCAGAGTTACTTGTGAATTCTTTTGCTCTGCCAAATGGAAGTGTCCTGTGCAAATGAAGTACACATTCCAACAAAATTAGTCTTACTAGACATTTTAGGAGTATGTAAGAGTCTCAAGTCTTTCTAGTATTATAGAACATTGTTTTATTAGGGTGTCCCAAATTGCAAAAGAAACTGTTAATCTCAGTTTATCTCCTAAGACCTTTTTCTCCTCTGTGGACAGGTTTTTATCACAGAGAAACGTGTAATAAGCCATTCATAAATACTTTCGTGTTTTGTCTTTCTGACTTACAAGTTTCTAAATATGAAGGACTGTCTAAAACATAATATCCCCTATGCTCTACACATGGCGGGCACTCTTTTTTTTGACCATGCCATGGGGCTTGTGGGATCTTAATTCCCTGACCAGGATTGAACCCGGGTCTGCGGCAGCGAAAACACGGATTCCTAACCACTGGACTGCCAGGGGATTCCCAGGTACTCTTGATATATTGGTTGGATCAGTAGATTTAATGGTTGAAATGTTTTTGAGTTTATTAGTGTGTCATCAGAAATTCCTGAAAGCCCCTTTTGTAGAAAATCATCACAATGTGGGTTGCTCACTCCATCCCACATCACTTAACTCTTTTTACAAATTTTTTTATGACTCTGTAGAACCGAATACTAGAGACATACAAGTATGTTGGATAGTTGAACTTGTACATTAGGCTAGAACTTGTCATCTAAGTGCCAAAATATTAGTTGCTATGCTGTATTACACAAGTGGAGGAACATTTAAAAATTCAGTTCATAAATAGCCTTTTTTCTAAACTTGATGAATGTTTACCTTTACCTTGCCATGAATTACTACTACTTAAATAACAAAGGTAGCTGTGTGAAAGAATGTAAAGAACTTAAGCAGTGAGGCCAGACAAGCTTGGCTTCAAATCACACTCTGTGTAGTAAACTGGCCCATATTAATCTGTTTGTCACCTCTTTCACAATCACCCCCACCCCCACTCCAGTTTCTGTATCTGTAAAAGAGGAACAGATAACATATCTCTAGCAGGTTTTTTTCTGAAGGTGAAGGTAAGCAATACTGTGTTTAAAGACTCTGATGCATTGCCCAGTACAAAGTAAATGACCAGGGAAAGACAACTGTTACTTACAAATAACACTGTGACTAATGCATTTGACATGGTACAGTAAATACTGCAAATGTGTTTTTTGTCAAGTTCACAACTTACGACAGTGTTTAGAAACCTGAGGAATAAATCCTTTTAATGTTTCTTAAATAATGTCTTTAGATACGAGTGTGAAGAATCTTTTACAACTCTGAATGTAGATATTAGAAATCACCAAAACCTTCTTGATTCTTTGGAACAGTATATCAAAGGAGATTTATTGGAAGGTGCAAATGCGTATCGTTGTGAAAAATGTGATAAAAAGGTATGTATTGTTTGTTTTTTAGTAAATATGATTGCATTTAACATAGCTGGAAGACATCAAAATTGTTTTCAATCTCAAATTTTACCTCTGCTTTGCTACAGTGGCAGTCAAGATGATAACTGATTAAAAGATTTGTCAAGGAAACAATATTGAAAGAAACTAATAATAATAATAATAAATTAGGAAAAGTCCTTTTAATTGGGTGGTTAATTTTAGAAGTCACAATAACTTAACATCACTTTTTCTTGTAGTTTAAAAGTTGCACAGTAACTTTCCATTTTTGCCCTGAAACACATTGCCATTGAATTCTTCAAACCTGAAGAGTTGCTAACAGAAAATATTTTTCCCTTTCATACTCTAGCTTATTCTTAAACTTTAGAACAACTGTGTGCCTATTTTATTTGGTTACAGCAGATTTTCAGAACTACTTGCAGTTTTAAAGATCAGATCTAATTTTTAGATCCCCCCAACTAATTTATCTGTGGCCACTTAAGCAGTTTTGTGAGATGGAACTATAACATGTCTTTGAAAATACATAATATATGATAAGTAGTAAATATTTTTCTGGGCCCACCATACCCTCTCATCTCCAAGTTATTACCTGAACTGCTTTGATTTTAAACACCATTTAGATTGTGTCATCTAAAGCCATACCTACAGCTCTGACACAGTTTCTGCTAGGGCAGTTTCTTCTTATACAACTTGCCACTCTTAATCCATGCATTTTAAAGAAGAAACCTTGGTAGCACTTTTTCAGAAGGTAGTATGGATTAAATGCAGCATTTAGCATGTTATCTGTCACTAAGTGCTATATATATTAGCATATTATTGCTTACAGTATTTCTTCAGTTTGCTTACAGCAGATTTTATTCATTAACATAAAACTAAAGGTCAGAAAAATAACATCAGTTAGCAGTGGGAGTGTGGAGCCAGGTAGTTATTAGGTTTTTTTGTTTGTTTGTTTGTTTTGCGGTATGTGGGCCTCTTACCTCTGTGGCCTCTCACCTCTGTGGCCTCTCATCGGCCACGGCTCACGGGCCCAGCCGCTCTGCGGCATGTGGGATCCCCCGGACCGGGGCATGAACCCGCGTCCCCTGCATCGGCAGGTGGACTCCCAACCACTGCACCACCAGGGAAGCCCAGTTATTTGTTTTTATATCACTGATTTTTATAGTTTGCAACAGATGAGTGATTACATATTTTTAGGCTTGGTTATAAGTATTTTGAAAAAGTAGTGATGAATGATCTTGATTATGTTATCATTTATCTGTTTGTAAATACATTTAGATGATCATAAAGTTTTAAATTGTATTATTAAAATTCTTGTTTTATTTGTCTTATAGAAGAACATTCACTTAATATTTACCATTTATTGTAGGTTGATACAGTAAAGCGGTTGCTAATTAAAAAATTGCCTCCTGTTCTTGCTATTCAATTGAAACGATTTGACTATGACTGGGAAAGAGAATGTGCAATTAAATTCAATGATTATTTTGAATTTCCACGAGAGCTGGACATGGAACCTTACACAGTATCAGGTGTTGAAAAGCTGGAGAGAGATGATGTAAACCCAGAGATGCAGTTGTTACAACAGAATGAGCAATCTGAATGTGAGACAGCAGGTAGCACAAAATACAGACTTGTGGGGGTGCTTGTACACAGTGGTCAAGCAAGTGGTGGACATTATTATTCCTACATCATTCAGAGGAATGGTAAAGATGGTGAGAGAAATCGCTGGTATAAATTTGATGATGGAGATGTAACAGAGTGTAAAATGGATGATGATGAAGAAATGAAAAATCAGTGTTTTGGTGGAGAGTACATGGGAGAAGTATTTGATCATATGATGAAGCGCATGTCATACAGGAGGCAGAAAAGGTGGTGGAATGCTTATATACTCCTTTATGAACGAATGGACACAATAGACCAAGATGATGAAATGATAAGATATATATCAGAACTAACTATCACAAAACCCTATCAGATGTCACCAGCCATTGAGAGAAGTGTGTGGAAACAAAATGTGCAGTTCATGCACAACCGAATGCAGTACAGTTTAGAATATTTTCAATTTGTGAAAAAACTGCTTACGTGTAATGGAGTTTACTTAAGCCCTGCTCCAGGTAAGATTCTGGAATTTAACTTAGAAGTTTATCAAGTATCAATATGTATTTAGTACTTTACTTCAGCATTCTTTTACCTTCTTTTTTTTCATAAAATTATTTAGACTCATTTTGTTTTAAATGTGTCAGCATATTCATTGCCAGTTATTTTAAAGTCATGTATTTAATATACCCATACCTTTGAATAGTCAGTATCTAGAAACATAGAAGAGCTGTTAACTTATGGGAGTTTTCACTAAGCATTAGTTTGAAACATGGATTGGTTAAGTGCTAAGGTAAGTGCTGAAGTTTACTTTTTGACTAAAAGTTTTTTTAAACATGGAGCATTTATTTACACACATTTAAACAAAAGTGTGTTTGACTGTTCATGTGCTTTTTATTTAAGGACAAGATCACTTGTTGCCTGAAGCAGAAGAAATCACTATGATTAGTATTCAGCTTGCAGCTAGATTCCTCTTTACCACTGGATTTCACACCAAGAAAATAGTTCGTGGCCCTGCCAGTGATTGGTATATGGCTTTGAATTTTATTTACTTTGTACTTAGAGTCGGTATGGTTCATTATTATGTTGCTTTATTTACCCCTAACTGTGGGAATCTTACTTCAAATTTTAAATATAGGATAAAAATCTTGGTAGTAATGTTGAGAGAAATGGTATTTAAAATGCTTAATTTTAATGTGCCTTTTATTATTCAATGTTTGGCTCCTGTTTCTGTTATTTATATTCTATATCTTTACTACATGGAATCTGCTTACATTTAAAAAGGTAGAGGATTTTTAAATGATTATAGTCTTAAGTTTATAATTGTAAAAGTATGGAAGACATTTTAATACCTTAACCTAACAACTGTTCTTAGCATCTCTCACATTAGAAGATGTTAAGGAGTTATCACTGGATCAGAAAGAGTTTATTAATAGATTTGTATCCACCTAAATATACAGGTCTCATTTAATTCATTTTGTGACTATGGGACTAGATCAGGTCACAGGGCTGAAGTTTGTATTGAAACCAACTATAATCGGGAATTCCCCCTTGGCCTAGTGGTTAGGACTCCCACTTTTATTGCCAAGGGCCCGGATTCAAGCCCTGGTCAGGGAACTAAGACCCCACAAGCCATGCGGCTCAGCCAAAAAAAAAAACAACAGCAACAACTAAGAACATTAATTGTAGAGCTCTTTCCTCTTTATTTGGTTCACAGAAACCTGTTGGTTCACTGTAGTAGTTAAAATGGAAGCACCTAAAATGAAAATATATGAAAAATCATATATTTTTCTGTTTTAGGTATGATGTATTGTGCATTCTACTCCGTCACAGCAAGAACGTACGTTTTTGGTTTGCTCATAATGTCCTTTTCAATGTTTCAAATCGTTTCTCTGAATACCTTCTTGAGTGCCCTAGTGCAGAAGTGAGGGGTGCATTTGCAAAACTTATAGTATTTATTGCACATTTTTCTTTGCAAGATGGGCCTTGTCCTTCATCTTTCACATCTCCAGGACCTTCTAGTCAGGTAATCAAAAGCTTTTCTTTAATTATGAAATACTTAAATGTAAATTCTATTTTCTAGCAGGTGAAATCAGTAAACATATGCATTTGTTTGACATATATGAAATGGTTGCACACATCTAGTTAAAATTGCTTCACAGTAATGTTTGATTATTGGGCACTTTAAAATATAAGGAAAATAATTTCTATTTATTCAGTTACTTGCAGCTGTGTACTGAGTCTTCAGATTCTGTATGTTCAGTTAAGGTTTAATTTTATAATGGCTAAATTTAAATCTTTTGTTGAGTAGCATTTTTAGCATAAAACTCCAAGTGGTTTTTATTTTATTATTATTATCTGACACTTAAAAACAGTATAAAACATCTGCAATGAAATCTACCCAAGCTGTATATTTCATTTCCCAAAAAGCAAATGTATTTAATAATTTCCTACCTGATACTTCTGCCTAATAACCTCTGTGTAAACATACCCTTTTAATGCAAATAGAAGTATACTTTTCTATATCTTGTTGCTGATAAAATAATAAATTATGGTTCACAGGCATGTGATAACTTAAGCTTGAGCGATCACTTACTAAGAGCAGTATTAAATCTCCTGAGAAGGGAAGTTTCGGAACATGGCCGTCATTTACAGCAGTATTTCAATCTGTTTGTAATGTATGCCAATTTAGGTAAGACTTTTCATATTCTTTTTAATGTGTTGCTTTGTATTTACATAATAAATGATGAAAGCATTTATTGCAGTGTTGAGAACTAACCTCTTCTAAAGTAGAAGCAGTTATTCCATACTTACCTTTGAAATCCATTGCAGATTATCTGTATAAATTTTTTTTTCTTTTTTTTTTTTTTCTTTTATCTTTGGCTGCATTGGGTCTTCGTTGCTGCACGCAGGCTTTCTCTAGTTGCGGTGAGCAGGGGCTACTCTTCGTTGTGGTGCACGGGATTTTCATTGTGGTGGATTCTCTTGTTGTGGAGCATGCGCTCTGGGTGCACGAGCTTCAGTAGTTGTGGCACGTGGGCTCAGTAGTTGTGGCACGTGGGCCCAGTAGTTGTGGCTTGCAGTATTTTTCTTTCTCTGTCTGACTTCACTTAGTATGATAATCTCTGGGTCCATCCATGTTGCTGCAAATGGCATTATTTCATTCTTTTTATGGCTGAGTATTATTCCATTGTATACACATAGCATATCTTCTTTACCCATTCCTCTGCTGATGGACATCTATGTTGTTTCCGTACCTTGGCTGTTGTAAATAGAGCTGTTATGAACACTGGGCCGCATGTATCTTTTTGCATTATGGTTTTCTCCAGATACATGCCCAAGGGTGGGATTGCTGGATCATATGGTATTTCTGTTTTTAGTTTTCTAAGGAACCTCCAAACTTTTCCATAGTGGTTGCAGCAATCTACATTCCCAACAGTGTAGGAGGGTTCCCTTTTCTCCACATTCTTGCAAACATTTGTTATTTGCTATCGTTCTGTCAATAGCCATACTGACAGGTGTGAGGTGGTATCTCATTGTGGTTTTAATTTGCATTTCCCTGATGATTAGCGATGTTGAGCATCTTTTCCTGTGGCCTTTTGGCATCCTGAATGTCCCCTTTGGAAAAATGTCTATTCAATTCTGTCCATTTTTGAATCGACTTGTTTTTTAGATGTTGAGTTGTGTTAACTATTTGTATATGTTGGATATTAACCCCTTACTGGTCACATTATTTGGAAATATTTTCTCCCATTCAGGAGGTTGTCTTCGTTTTGTGGATGATTTCCTTTGCTATGCAAAAGCTTTTGAATTTAATTAGGTCCCGTTAGTTTATTTTTGTTTTTATTGCCTTTGTTTTAGGAGACTGATCCAAAAGAATATTGGTATGATTTATGTCAGAATGTTCTGCCTTCGTTTCCTCTAGCAGTTTTTTAATATCCTGTCTTACATTTATTCCTTTAATCTATTTTCAGTTTATTTTTGTATAATGGTTTTAAAGAATGTCCTAATTTCGTTCTTCTCTATGTAGCTGTTCAGTTTTCCCAGCACCACTTTTTGAAGAGACTGTTAAAAACAGAGTAAATTTGTTGGAGAACGTGTTGCAGGGAATTTGTAAACAGAGTGAACGGTAGATGCAAAGACTTGACATTATATGACTTGGCTCACTGGACAATATGAACGTTTTTCTGTGTGACATGATCTGGTGCAAGATTTGAGATAGGTGATGGACCTGCTCTTTTTGCAGGTCTTGTGCGGGCACTGAGAGCCATTATAACATTTTTAGCAAGGTTTACCTTAGAAAGATTACACTTGCCAAAAAAAAAAAAAGATTACAATTGCTATAGTGTAGAATGGATTACAGTTGTACAAGACTAGAGATTGTAGTATTATTTATAGACAGATATAATTATTGCCTTATGTTATGGAGTGGGCAATAAGGAGGATAACACTTGAAAGATTTAGGAGTTTTTATGAGAGAATCAGCAGACCTTGGTGATTGGATATTTGAATGAATGGAGCAGGGAAAAGACGTATGTCCAAGGTGTGACTTGAGGAACTAAGAGAGCTGTGTTGCCATTTACTGAGAGGAAACCTAGGAATAGGAACCTATCTAGGCAGATTAACTTTTAAAAGTATGTTGTACACCTTAGAAAAGAACTCCAATAAACAGTGAGATACATACATCCAAAATTTGGAGTCATCTGTATGAATGATTATAAATTCTATAATGACTATATATTTAGTCACAGGAAAGTAAGCAGTATTAAGAGATAGTGTAGAATGAGAACTTCGGGGGAAAACATCTTCTAAAAGCTAGAAAAAAAGAATCCACAGTTAAGAGTAAGAAATAGAAAAGGGAGGAAATAAGAAGAGACGGACAGAAGGAGAGAGGAAATAGAAAATGGAAGAGACAGAATCCCAAGGAAAAGATTCAAGAACAAGGAAATAGTTAAATTTGAGAACTGTTTTTTAGCTTCAAACCAAGTTTGGGAGAGAAACTAAAATGAGAATGAGGAATGGAAAAATTAGAAAACAAAGCAACAGGAAATTTAGGCTTTTTTTCCCAAAAAATTTTTCTCTAGAGAGGGGAAAAAGAGATGGTAGATTACAGAAAAAAAGATGGTAGATTATCTTGTTTCTTGTTTAGCATAGTTTCTGTCTTTGTCATCTTCCCTTATTTTGTTGAGAGACAATATCTAGGCTCCACTGGTCTCTCTAGGCCCTACGAAGTGTGCTTTTCTTTAGGGCTTAGTATAATTGGAAAGCCAGAGTCATGATCACTACTTCACAGTTAGAATAATTAAATTTACTTTAACTAGGAACTTCCCTGGTTGTGCAGTGGTTAAGAATCCACCTGCCAATGCAGGGTTCGAGCCCTGGTCTAGGAAGATCCCACATGCTGCAGAGCAGCTAAGCCTGTGAGCCACAACTACTGAGCCCGCATGCCACGACTACTGAAGCCCGCACGCCTAGAGCCTGCGCTCCACAACAAGAGAAGCCACCTCAGTGAGAAGCCTGCGCACCACAACCAAGAGTAGCCGCCACTCTCCACAACTAGAGAAAGCCCGCGTGCAGTAACAAAGACCCAATGCAGCTAAAAATAAATACAATTGTTTTTAATTTACTTTAAATCAATGTATTTTTTGTTTTATCTGTATTTGTGCAGTCTAATCAAAGGAGGTGAGCTTTAATAATAAAAATTGTAAGCAGCTATACATAGTTACTTTTTTATTAAAGCAGAACCTTCCATTCTTACTATTTTTGCTTGTTTTTCCTAAACATTATTCTTGTCCCTTTTTTACAGGTGTGGCAGAAAAGACACAGCTTCTGAAATTGAGTGTACCTGCTACCTTTATGCTTGTGTCTTTAGATGAAGGTCCAGGTCCTCCAATCAAATATCAGTATGCTGAATTAGGCAAGTTATACTCAGTAGTGTCTCAGCTGATCCGCTGTTGCAATGTCTCATCAAGAATGCAGTCTTCAATCAGTGGTAAAGTAGAATGTTCCATTATTTATAGTACTTTAAAAGGAATGCTAGGCTTTTGTACTAAATTAAAATCCTGACATTTATAAAAATGAAGTAAAAGACTATATGCTTTATTATGTTTTTAAACCGTTAGCTTTTTTACATGTTTACAAGAGACCTTTTTCAAAATTTACCACTTACTATGATAAATCCCTTATTTATGAAATGGTGTAAGAATTTTAACTTTATTTTTTTTTTGTCTTCAATGTCAGCATTTATATTTTTACATCTTAGTATATCTGATCATTTTAATGAATGTTTTATTGTGCTTAGGACATTTAATTTATAATTTTGTTTTTAATAAAAAATTTAGTATTGCAGTTTTGCAAAGAAGTGTATTGTCTTTTCATTGATGACAAATCTATTCTAGGTAATCCCCCTCTTCCCAGTCCTTTTGGTGACCCTAATTTATCGCAGCCTATAATGCCAATTCAGCAAAATGTGGCAGACATTTTATTTGTGAGAACAAGTTATGTGAAGAAAATTATTGAAGACTGCAGTAACTCAGAGGAAACCATCAAATTGCTTCGGTTTTGCTGCTGGGAGAATCCTCAGTTCTCGTCTACTGTCCTCAGTGAACTTCTCTGGCAGGTTAAAGGAAAATAAACATTCATGTGCCTGTAATTTAACTATTCCTTTAAATAAGAAATTCAGTTATGTTTTACCTGTCTTTAGGTTGCGTATTCATACACCTATGAACTACGGCCATATTTGGATCTACTTCTGCAGATTTTACTAATAGAGGATTCTTGGCAGACTCACAGGTGGATACACTTTTTGCTACCACAATAATTACATTTTTCTAGGTTCTAGAAATAACTGACATTTCTAGTAGCCGAATATATTTTTACTTCTTGAATTTCTATTAAATGCTTAATCTTAAAAATATAACATAAAAAAATGAATGTTTTCCCTATCAGTTTTATTTTTTCTTAAAACTGCAGTTTCATGCTTATTACTATTCTTTTTCCTTGTACTTAACGTTTTTCACTTTTTTTAACTTAAGACTAATGTAGGCTTTTGATAAGTTTTTAAGTTCCATTAATAGTAATTTAGGACTACATATGCTTGTTTTTTAATTCATTACACTAAGTAACATTTAGATATTTAACAATAATCCTTAGCCTGTTAGAAGTTTTATTAGTATATGAGGAGTCAACAGTAACTTTTTTGACCTAAGGTTATCCTACCTACCAGCAGACCTTCAGAGTTCTTCCCAAAATTCTGCTGTGTTCTTTGCAGTAAAACTCAGCCTAAGAATACTGATATAGAATTAGTGGCTCAAATTTACCACTTGACCCTCACTTTTCTCCCCACAGGGACTTATATGTATACATATTGCCACCTATTAGTCATTCTAATAAGCAAAAGAAAAATGTGAAAATGACCGTCAGAATTTTGGGCACTCTGTAACATCTTTGGTCATGGTAGTCCAGTTTTCCTAGTAACTTTGTTAATGTGCTGTGAACGATTGACAATTTGAGTATGTAGTGTGTATGGTATTAAATTGTGAATTAGTGGGACTTATGATATAACAACATGTCAGTATTTCAAGATACTGGGGACTTCCTGGTGGCGCAGTCATTAAGAATCCACCTGCCAGTGCAGGGGACACAAGTTCCATCCCTGGTGTGGGGAGATCCCACATGCTGCAAAGGAACTAAGCCCGTGCACCACAACTACTGAGCCTGTGCTCTAGAGCCCGCGTGCCACAACTACTAAAGCCCACTCACCTAGATCCATTCTCCACAACAAAAGAAGCCACTGTAGTGAGAAGCCCATGCACCGCAATAAAGAGAAGCCCCTGCTCACTGCAACTAGAAAAGCCTGCACGCAGCAATGAAGACCCAACACACACAAAAATAAATAAATAAATAAATAAATAAATAAATAAATTATTATAATATGAAGCTATTGGTACTTGATATTCTATTAAGGAAAATTTGCCTCCAAATTTTAAGCTGGAAGGTCACTGGAATAACTGTTAAAAGAATCACAACTACATGATATTTTAGGTTTTTGGTACATAATGTTAAGAATTATGTACAAATTGAAATGTCTGTGTATTGATCCTCAAAACAACCAGTAAAATCTTAATTTTTAAATAAATAATAGAAATGAAAAAATTTAAATGACTTTAAGTTTTTAATAAATTTGTAGAACACAGTGTTTAATGATAAATCACTTTAATCAGGTATTTAAGGGGGACTGGAAATACATTAGACTTCTTAAATTAATATTTTCAAATTCTCAACTAATTTAGCATCTTAAATTTCCAGAAAATCAAAATCAATGTTTTCAAAATAGTGTTAACCAGAAACAAATTACCATGAAACAAAAATGTTACAACCTATATTCATTTATTATTTAGTACCTATTTCAGTATCTTGACAGAATTAGATACTTTTAGAGTCTGTTTTAATAGGATCTAATTTTTACTCATTAATTATTTTTCTAAAGAACTTAAGCATATGTTATTTACTGTGTGACT
Source organism: Tursiops truncatus (assembly GCF_011762595.2). Taxonomy (NCBI): domain Eukaryota; kingdom Metazoa; phylum Chordata; class Mammalia; order Artiodactyla; family Delphinidae; genus Tursiops; species Tursiops truncatus. Next base: position 288,454 of record NW_022983137.1, read on the forward strand.
TTTTTTTTAATTCATTAATTTATTTTTGGCTGTGTTGGGTCTTTGTTGCTGTGTGTGGGCTTTCTGTATTTGCAGAGAGCAGGGGCTACTCTTTGTTGTGGTGCGCAGGCTTCTCATTGCGGTGGCTTCTCTCATTGCGGAGCACAGGCTCTAGGGCACGCGGGCTTCAGTAGTTTGGGCATGCAGGCTCAGTAGTTGTGGTGCACAGGCTTAGTTGCTCTGCAGCATGTGGGATCTTCCTGGACCAGGGCTCAAACCCATGTCCCCTGTATTGGTAGGCAGATTCTTAACCACTGTGCCACTGGGGAAGTCCCCGTGTGACTTCTTACAGATGCTTTAAACTCATCAGTCTTATCCTAGCCTTCTAGTTTCACTCAAGGAAGTGATAATAGTAAAGGTATAAATATTCCGTTAATGTGCACAATAGTGAGCTTTTGTGAACAAATTAGTATGGGATTGTTATTAGCTTAAATGTGAAGTGTTTTGTAAAATGACCATTTGGTTTATTTAATAAACAGTACTTAAGAGATATTTACAAAGTGTGTACTTTGTGCCAAGCACTGTCATTGGCAACAGAACAAAGTGGGCAAAAACAATATCGATTATAATGGCTTAAAAAAGTAGTTGATATTAATGGTGATGTGGCAGAAATACTGAGTATCACTTTGTTATCAATTAAAACTAAAGAATAAAAATAGAATATATACTACAAGTGTTTCCAGCTAAACAGTGCCTATGCATGTTATTTTTTTGTCTGGAATGATGAGACTTCGAAAAATTACTCAGATGTCTGTGAAGGTCCAGTGGTTAAGACTCCATGCTTCCAATGCTAGGGGGTGTGGATTCAATCCCTGGTCAGGGAACTATGATCCCACATGCCAAGTGTGACAGCCAAAAAAAAGAAAAATTACTGAAATATTTTCCGAACAAGATTTATATGAATGTATGTACTGCAAAAGAAACATGTAAACAAAAGAAAAAGCCGTGCTTTTGGTTTGGAATATAATGATATTCTGTTAAGTAAAACAAATGGTATGCAAGAGAATTTTTTCTAGATACTTCATGTTCAGTTACTGATACTACAGAAGGCACATTTTTACCCATAAATTTAATTGGCTACTAAGGAGAACAGGACTCCATTGGCTATATAAAATGTTATGTTGAGGTTTGGCTAGAGGTGAAATGAAATCATTGATCATTACCAATTCAGCCAGTTCTTGGCAGTGAAAATGGCTTTACCCACCATGTTGATTAGAATTCAAGTTAATTTTGTACTGCCAGATTATATCACTTTCATAGAAACTAGACTTTATACTCTGAAGTGCAGCCTTGAAGTAATGCTCTAACTACAAGTAAATGTGTTCTCAGCCGAGGCATTCATGAAGACATAGTTTATAGTTAATTTTAATGAGAACAATTTACTATTAGTATCCTTAATTGTTCATTTAAATTACAGTATAGGGAAATCATTTCAAATTGATAATAATTTCATAGGACTTCAGACTCTTGAGTCATACTTAGCTCCCCAGCTTGCTAGCTATGTGACATTAGTTGTTTGAATTCTGTACTCGTTTTCTCATCCATGAAGTGGGTTTACTAATGGTACCTTCTTAGTAATTTAACTATAGAGTTAAATAGATCAGATAATTACATGAAAAATGTGTATTGAGGGCTTCCTTGGTGGCGCAGTGGTTGATGGTCCACCTGCCGATGGAAGGGACACGGGTTCGTGCCCCAGTCCAGGGGATCCTGCGTGCCGCGGAGCGGCTGGGCCCGTGAGCCATGGCTGCTGAGCCTGCGCGTCTGGAGCCTGTGCTCCGCAATGGGAGAGGCCCATGTACCGCATAAAAATAAATAAATAAAAATTGTATATTGAATGGCAGTCAGTAGGCTCCAGAATGTTAGCTAAGAGATACCGCAAATTTATGTATCTGGTTCTTTTCTAGAATTCATAATGCACTTAAAGGAATCCCAGATGATCGAGATGGGTTGTTCGATACTATCCAGCGCTCTAAGAATCACTATCAAAAAAGAGCATACCAGTGTATAAAATGTATGGTAGCTCTCTTTAGCAGTTGTCCAGTTGCTTACCAAATATTACAGGTGAGAATTTTTTCTTATAATTTTGAAACAATCTGAATCATAATAAGGGGTGCTTTGTAAGAAAAGAATCATGAAAGTTTGGCGTCAGCATTTTAAGCTAACATAAAAATTATTCCAAATTCTTTCATAAACAATTTTATTTTCTTTTCAAGGGTAATGGAGATCTTAAAAGAAAGTGGACCTGGGCAGTGGAATGGCTTGGAGATGAACTTGAAAGAAGACCATACACTGGCAATCCTCAATACACTTATAATAATTGGTCTCCTCCAGTGCAAAGCAATGAAACATCAAATGGTTATTTCTTAGAGAGATCACATAGTGCTAGGATGACACTGGCAAAAGCTTGTGAACTCTGTCCAGAAGAGGTAAAAAAAAAACCACTAATGGGCAGCAGATAAAAATGGAAGAAAGAGAAGTAATTTTTTATAGGCCAGTGGTAAAAAATTTTGTCATGCAGTTTTATTGGCTTTAACGTTTAGTGTTGGTTGTTCTCAAGTAATCAAAGAAGCATGCTGACTCCTTTGTTAGAGTTAATTTGGAGAAATTTCTGTGAAATTGTCTGAAACTCATATATCTAGGTAAATCAAACTTTTTCTCTAATTGTGAATTATCTGCAGTAAATGAAAACATGTTAAACAGGTCAGCTTTACGGATTTGAAAAAAATTTATTCCTAAAGAATAAAAATAAATTTAAAGTTGCTTTATAATCACATTCTTAATCTCTTTTAAATATTTTACTATTAGGAGCCCGATGACCAAGATGCCCCAGATGAGCATGAATCATCTCCACCAGAAGATGCGCCATTATATCCTCATTCATCTGGATCTCACTATCAACAGGTGAACAGGAGTTTGCTTCTTTTCATTATCCCCCAAATTTTTGTGCTTTACTTAAAAATTATTTACTTATTTTTCTTACATATTCTGTAACTTACTACCTGTGACTGTAAAGTAGTAAAGGAACTATCTAGAATAACTTTGACAAGAAGAAGAGTGGTTGGAGTGGGGTCATGTAATAGCATGTTTTGACTAACCTGGTAGTATTTTCTTTCTCTACTAGGCAGCCCTCTTGAACTAAAAGCTGTAGTATTTAATAAAAATGTGTGATTTATTAACATAAAATTAATAACTATTGAAATAATATTAAGAATAGAAGTGTCTTGGTTACTTCTATGCAATGTTAAGTTGCAATAAGAATGTCTTTTAAAATTAACAGTTTGATTGACTTCAGTAGATGGAAAGAAAGAATGATAACTGATGAAAAAGTTTTATCTGAAAAAACTTTCATTCAAAAACAAGTTTCTGGAAAGATTGTCCTCAATTAAACCATAAACGAGACTAATTCACATCTTAAGTCAGTGGTTCCAAAATTTAATGTCCCTCAGATCACCTGAAGGCACTTGTTAAAATCAGAGATTGCTGAGTCCCACCCCAAGGAAAAAGGACTCATGTCTACTTTTAGACAGACTTTACACCATGATTTTTTATTTTAATTTGAAAAGTCTGACATGCTGATCTGTTTCACCTTCTCAGAATAATCATGTGCATGGACAGCCGTATACAGGGCCAGCAGCACATCACTTGAACAACCATCAGAAAACTAGCCAACGACCACAAGAAAATTATGAAGGCAATGAAGAAGTATCCTCATCTCAAATGAAGGATCAGTGAAATTCCCATAATTAACTGGTTCCTTTAAGACCAGGCACTTAGGCCTTACAGTCCAAACTTCTATATTTGGCTAGTATTTACAACTAGAGAAATTGTTCAGCATGGAGTGGAGAGTTGATTCATTGTCTCATCTGCAGAAATTTGCTGTCAGTTTGTGAGCCACCTGCAGGAGAAAGTGTATAATGTTTTGTAATAAATGGCTGATAGCAATATGTAAATGGCAGAGGTGTATATAATATATTAATGTTTGACTGTTAATTCTTAGGCAAGAAAATTTTTTTGATGAATGTCAGAGTTCTACAAAAAAATAATTTTTTCTGTTTGCTGCATTTGGCAACCAGTATGTTCAGCTTTGTGGCAATTGGATCAAATCCTTTACCAGAATAAAGAAGAAAAAAGGTAACATTGAAAGAGGCCATTCATGTCAATCACACCAGTAGCTTTTTGTTAACTCTTGTTACTGGAGCCATGTTAGGCTTTGAATTACATGGAAGATATCTGAAAATTGATGATGTAATAACACTGTTTCTGCATATTTTTCATTACCTTTTTATTCTGGTAATACATTAATCACTTTAGAGCTTTAGTAATGCTATAACATTTAGCTTGGCTTCACACTAAGTTTGTGTAGCCAGTGAGGACACATTTACCTCAATGACAGCAGTTTCCTCAAAGTGACAGCTGTATTGCCCAGAGCTTTTATTTCTTATACCAAGAATAAATAAAACAAGGGGAGATGTGACAAACAAGCAGTTTTTGGTTACATATATTTTCTTCATATTTAATGTTTGACAGTTCAGTCTCTTTGGTGGTATACAGAATGTGAAAATATTGATAATAAGAATTTTAAGATTTTAAAATAAATATGTAAAATTTTGCCATACCAGAATGTGGGGAGCGTAAGAGAAGACTGTATTTGGCGCATTTGTTTTGTTTTTTGGTATAGTTTATTAGGTGAACCTTCTAAAATTTTGCTTCAACTGCAGCCTGATGAAGTGGACATCATCAGGGTTCCACAGTAGTTTGAAATACCATTGTACCAAGATGTCTGGATGATTTTCTTGTCAATCACTATTTTACTTGAGAGCAAGATTATCCCAGTTTCTTTTCCATTCCAAAATTCTTATTGTTGTGAGTTTAATTAAATAATAAATTTCAAGTTAATATAATTCTGAAGTACTATTTTAGAATAAAAATTTGTTTCAGCATTCCAGGAAACTTGTGAGTAAATACTATATTTAAAAAAGAATTGGTGGGCTTCCCTGGTGGCACAGTGGTTGAGAGACCGCCTGCCGATGCAGGGGACTCGGGTTCGTGCCTCCGGTCCGGGAGGATCCCACATGCCGCGGAGCGGCTGGGCCCGTGAGCCATGGCCGCTGAGCCTGTGCATGCCGAGCCTGTGCTCCACAGCGGGACAGGCCACAATGGTGAGAGGCCCGCATACCGCAAAAAAAAAAGAATTGGTAACTTTTGAATGTGCATAATATTTTGGAACCTATCTAAAAACCAAATATCCCTGCAAGCAAATACAGCCCATCCGATACTACTTAAATATTTTGCTGTTTTGTTTTATAGAAATTATTTTGCTGAATTCACACAAATAGAATTTGATTTAAGAAGACTTTTGTCCTGTGTTGTGTTTTTGTTTGTTGTTCCTCTTTTTGTTTTCTTTTTACAGACTACAATAAAATTAATTTTTTGTATAGCATGCCTTGACATGCACTGAATTTAGCATTTCAGACACGTTGAGTTTTTATTTTTAAAATGGTTTGCTTTTTGCCCTTTACCATACAGGAATTACAGAAAAGAAAAACAAGTATTGTTAATTTTTAAATTTCCTAAAGTAAGTAGTCTTGTGCTTTGGGCATATTTCTGTGGTCAGTCTTTGTTATTTACAGTAGTTATGTTAGAAAGAGTTGCCATGAGCACTGAGTTAACAAATACTGATGTACGGGAAGTACTGGGTTAGGACCCTGCAAGCCTCTGGTTGTACTTTTGAACCCATCAATACATAATCTTCTTTTATGTGTGTTTCTGTTCAAAGATACTTTATTTAATATATATTTTTGATATTGAACTCAAGGGCAGCAGAACTATAAGATTCACATCTGAATGATGCTTATTGAAAACATAAGTTCTCAAAGTGACACGGACCTCTTGTGTTTAAGAACACTACACAGCACTTAAAACACTTGGGGTCTATTTTAAATAGCAAAATCATAACCAAAAATCAGAAAAAAAGAAGAGAATGTGCCACTCAATACCCCGAAAATGACGCCTTTTTTATAGTATGGCAGGGGAAATATAAAGGCAAATCGTGACCCGCCTTTATCTGGGAACATTAATATCAGATGCATAAACATTTTTGCTGCTCTGTGATGACTGAATAGCCACAGGACTATTGATTTTTTTTTTTAATTTATTTATTTTATTTATTTATTTTTGGCTGCTATGGGTCTTCGCTGTAGCAGAAAGCCTACGCACAGATGTGCGTAGGCTTTCTCTAGTTGTGGCGAGCGGGGACTACTCTTCGTTGAGGTGCATGGGCTTCTCATTGCTGTGGCTTCTCTTGTTTTGGAGCATGGGCTCTAGGCGCGCAGGCTTCAGTAGTTGTCGTTGTCAGGCTCTAGAGTGCAGGCTCAGTAGTTGTGGTGCATGGACTTAGCTGCTCTGCAGCATGTGGGATCTTCCGGACCAGGGCTCAAACCCGTGTCCCCTACAGTGGCAGGTGGATTCCCAACCACTGTGCTACCAGGGAAGCCCAGGAGTATTGATTTTGAGGTTATAAATAAATTTTATTGAGTAGGCAAATTATAAATTTGAAATATAGAATCTACAAATAAGGAAAGTTGAGTGTATTTGTAAGAATTAACAAAACAAGTTTGATGGTACTTTAATTGAATTGATAGGAAATTTTTTTTACAAGAGGCCTCTAGCTGGAATTGTACAAAGAAGAAATAATGTGATTAAAAGAGAAGGTACTTATTTCCACTACTCCATATAGGTACTATTATATATATATAATCAATGTATTCTAGGTTTTCTGTAACCTTAGGAAATTTAAGATAGCCAGAGAGATCCTACTTTTAACTTTTTAATTATAATACATCTGCCTTTTATCAGGTAAGTTTGTCGGTTACTTGCTCCAACTGCCAAGGGCTCGGGTAGCCAGTGCTGCTTCAGGGAATTTTGAAGGGAAGATCCTCAGGACACATGGTCCCGGCAGCTGCTAGGGACTTGCCCCAATATCGCCTGACCAGGACCAGCTAGCCACAGGCAGCGAGGCTCCTGGCTGGCTAAGCCAAATTTGTTACAGGCCAATAAATCAGGAGACAAGGTGTTGAGCCAAAGAATGCGACTTTATTTGGAAAGCCGGCAGACCAAGAACATGGAGAACTAGGGTCCCTGAAACACCATATTGGGATCTGGATGCCAGTTTCTTCTATAGCAGAGAGAGGGAGAGGAGGTGAGGAAGTAAAGTAAAAAAGCCATTTGTCGGGCTTCCCTGGTGGCGCAGTGGTTGAGAGTCTGCCTGCCGATGCAGGGGACGTGGGTTCGTGCCCCAGTCCGGGAAGATCCCACATGCTGCGGAGCGGCTGGGCCCGTGAGCCATGGCCGCTGGGCCTGCCTGTCGGAGTCTGTGTGGAGCCTGTGCTCCGCAACAGGAGAGGCCCCAATAGTGAGACGCCCGCAAAATAAGAGGGAATGTGTTAATTTCTTCTTTTCTGCAGCCATTCACAGGTGAGCAGGGTCAGAGTGTCTCTCTGTGAGCTGAACAAAGGCACTTTAATATTCAGGCAGAGGGATAGAGATCCCTAAGGCAGGATGCTTACAGCTATAGACAATGATTATAACAAAAGCAAACGAAAAGTAAAAGAAACAGATCCAACATGGAGTCAGAATTGACTCTTCCCTGTTACAGTAGCTGCTGTGTTTTTGTACATCAGGACATCAGTAATGAATTAAATACATATGGAACATTACAGTTAGGATCACCGTGAGAGTTTCTCAAAAGACAGTCCTAGGGAAATCAAAATTAGGATTGGAATTATACATAACTTCTGGAATTCCTAACATGTTCATGATATAGAATAAAACATGCCTCCATGTGGAAGTTTATTATAAACGAATTCTTTCAGACTTGCTCATTTGATGCTTAAAATTGGGGCATGATCTCTAATCATCCTCAAATTAACCTGTTCATTATGAGACCATTTTAGTCATTGACATTGTAGAAGCATATTTTTTATATAAATTTATTTTTATTTATTTTTACTGTGTTGGATCTTCGTTGCTGCGCACAGGCTTTCTCTAGTTATGGCAAGAGGGGCTACTCTTCGTTGTGGTGCGCGGGCTTCTCATTGCGGTGGCTTCTCTTGTTGCAGAGCACGGGCTCTAGGCACACAGGCTTCAGTTGTTGCAGTACGCAGGCTCAGTAGTTGTGGCTTGTGGGCTCTGGTGCAGCCTCAGTAGTTGTGGCGCACGGGATTAATTGCTCCGCGGTATGTGGGATCTTCCCAGACGAGGGCTCGAACCCATGTCCTCGGCGTCGGCAGGCGGATTCTTAACCACTGTGCCAATAGGGAAGTCCTAGAATGGTATTTAAGAGACAAGAGGAAAATTCAATCCATTACTAGTTACTATGGGTAACTAGTGTTTGGTGTCCCTGTGATCTTCTTTCTGAGAAGCTTGTAGAATGGGCCTCATGATTGTCAGCGTACAAGGAAGAGAAAAGTATTTGTCCACTGGATTCCATTGTGAATTGGGCAAGTATCAACCCTGGGTTATTAACTCCCTGGCATTTTCTTTTCGCATCAAACTGTGTCAGAATGCCAGAGAGGATTCTTCTAGCCCCCATTTAAAAGACCCATAGCCAGATTTAAAGATGTATAGTGCTCCCCTAATGATATGGTATTAGCAGGTAGTATCTTTGGGAGGTGATTAGGTGATGAGAGTAGAGCCCTCTTGAATGGGAGAAGAAATGTAAGAAGAAATGTGAAAGAATCAGGTCCCTCTCCACTATGTGGGCACAGGATGGCAAGAAGGCATCCATCTGTAAATCAAGAATATGGCCTTCACCAATGCAGACCATGCTGGCACTGTGATCTCAAGAGTTCCAGCCTCAAAAACTGTGAGAAATAAATGTCTATTGTTAAGTAATGCATTCTGTGTCATAGTAGGTTGAACTAAGACAGCTGTTATCTGGCAGAGGGATCACCAGAATATATATTCTGCTAGTTTAGCTTCAGTGTGATGATCCATAGACAGTGTGCTATTTTAAAACATTTTTCCTGCTATGCAAGTTAGTGTAAGGTCCCAAAAGCCTTTCTCTGTAGCCCTTTAGCTATAGCACATGTGACTCCTTTCCACTGGAACTTCAAGATAAAGTGTGCTTGGTCTCAGTCATTTTATGTTGAGTGAAGAAAACATTCATTAGGTTGCTCTCAGGGAGAAGTAAACCTGTAATCACTGCACTGTTTTCTGAGAGTGAAAATTGAGAGCTAAACAAATTATGTACTTTGTGTGTATATGTACATGCAGGACTCAAGTGCTTAGGTTTGCAGAGGTGGGGAGGACCCTTGCCACAGACAGCATTATCTAAACGCAGAGGTCAACATGCAATTCTTAAGCAAATGACTCTCAAGAGGAACCTGAAAGAGAATGAAAGAAGCAGAAAGGGGAAACTAGAAAAAGCCAGCTGGGACATGGGTTCAGAAGGCTAGCCTCAGCTTGATCCAGGAGGAGCTTTGAAGTGTAAATTATACCTCACAAACTGTCTTGCCTTGCTTCAAGGGATAAGAACTTGAATACTCCTACATACTTAATCATTGCTTAGAGGATATAGGGGATCAGGGTTATATAGTTCCCAGAAACTTTCAGCTTAGTGAGTGTAATCACCAAGTGCAATCCTCTGTAGAAATTTACAGATGTGACTGATTAGCAGAGCCTTCAGCTTCTGTGTACAAGCACTGCAAACCAGTAAAAGCTATCCCAGGAGATCTAAGGGAGGCTTCACAAAGTATCCTTTCAGTCTCCCACCAGAGGTAAAGTATGAGTTAAATTTTCAATATACCACATAGAATTTGGGGGGTAAAATTAGGGACAGAATATCCAGGTCTCTGCAGAGTGTTTGTTTTGGCTGCGCTGGGTCTCAGTTGTGCCATGTGGGCTCTTCATTGAGGCATGCATGCAGGATCTAGTTCCCTGACCAGGGATCGAACCCTGGCCCCCTGCATTGGGAGCACGGAGTCCTAACCACAGGACCACCAGGAAATTTCCTGCAGAGTTCTTTAATGCCACGCTGAGAAATGCACATTTCACTGTTAGAGAAAGGGGTAAGTTGAGATGGATTCAGAGGAAGGTGCAAGAAAATAGAGGCTAGAAACATGTCATCAGATAAGGATCTTCTGGACTCAATTGCCAAGGATTGGGCTGTGTGTTAGGAGTATCTTAGGCGTGGGGATAAAAGTAAGTTTCTCATGGAATTGAGGCCCTCCCACAGGAGGCCCTCTTCTCAGCTCGCTCTTCATCTCCCAGCTTTCTGGTCTTCCCTCTCCCATGCCCTTCTTTTTACTCTCTTCCTCATATTCCAGTGTCACATTTTCTTTCCTCAATTTATCAGTAATCCAGTGTTTAAATTCTATCTATTGTGGACATGCAGTTCTGGGTACATCATTGATCCATCTCTTTTTCTCCAAAATAACCAACTCTCCTTTACCCCACAAGCGATACCCTGGAAACTTTTTTCTACTTTCTGTCTATGAATTTGACTACTCTACTCACCTCATATAAGTGGAATCCTACATTATTTGTCTTTTTGTGAAGGCCTTATTTCACTTACATAATGTCTTTAAGGTTCATCCATGCTGTAGCAAATTATAGGATTTCCTTTTCAGAGATGAAAAATATTCCATTGTATGAATATATCCCATTATGTGAACATATTACCCATTTATTTGTTGATGAATGGTTGAGTTGCCTTCCACCTTTTGGCTACTGTGAATAGTGCTGCTATGAACATGGGTGTGTAAATTACCTGAATTTCTGTTCAAGTCTCTGAAAAATCTCTTGAATATATACCCAGAACTGAAATTGCTAGATGGTATGGTAGTTGTAGTTTAAATTTTTTGCAGGACTCTATTCTCTTTTCTTTCTTTCTATTTTTAAATTTATTTCTTTATTTTTGGCTGCGTTGGGTCTTCGTTGCTGTGTGTGGGCTTTTTGCAGTTGTGTCAACCGGGCTCTACTCTTTGTTGTGGTGCGCGGGCTTCTCATTGCTGTGGCTTATCTTGTTGCGGAGCACGGGCACTAGGTACGCGGGCTTCTGTACTTGTGGCACGCAGACTTCTGTACTCGTGGCACGTAGAATCTGTGAGCCACAACTACTGAGCCCATGAGCCACAACTACTGAGCCCGTGCACCTAGAGCCCATGCTCCACAGCAAGAGAAGCCACTGCAATTAGAAGCCCGCGCACCACAACCAAGAGCAGCCCCTGCTTGCCGCAACTAGAGAAAGCCCGCACGCAGCAACAAAGACCCAACACAGCCATAAATAAATAAATAAATTTATTTTTTAAAAAAAACAAAAATACAGAAGGGCTGTGGGAGCACAGGGAAGGGAAAGCGTGTGTGAATGTTGAAGACTTCGTAGGAATTTGAGGGGCAAGAACATAGCATCTTTTGTGGAGGGGAACAAAGTATACAGGTAGGAAAATGCTGAGTGTTCCAAGAAAAACTGAACAGTCCAGAACAGGTGATGTGAAACAGCAACGA